>NW_022985385.1:16574-46531 GCF_010093625.1 Macroventuria anomochaeta | reverse complement strand
CGTTTCCATAGGAGTACTCCAGGCAGTAAGTAAGGTGTTGTGGTTACGATGAAAGAAGCGAGTAACCCAGCTCTGTGATGGCTCCCAGGCACAGAGAGGAGTCACAAAATTAATAATCATCTGCCTTGTAGGCATTAGGTGTCTCTCAGTGAGCTCTCTGATGTACTGTAGAACCTCTGCCTTGTCGTGTGGGTGGAGTAGTCGTTGTTTGAGCGCCTGGTCTTTTTTTGACGCGCTTTTGCCCTTCAGTTGACGGGTCAACGTTGAGCGCACTACACCATGTTTTTTAGCTAACTTTGTATATGAAAGTCCTTCAACCTGACCTGCTGCACCTGCCTCTGCAAGGGCATCCTTCACCGGCATCGTGGCGTTGAGCTATTGTGGTTGCAAATAGTGAGGTTGAGCAGCCAAGGCGCGCGTTGCGAGAACATGCGCGTTGCGCGCACAGACACGGTAAGAGTAGCTGCTGTCTGATCTTGCGCGAGACTCTCAACACTGCGCCGTCTCATCGCTGGCATGCACAACAGCCGTCCCCAGTATCACTACCACATTCGCAAGCTATGGCAGACAGGGGCTGCAGGTTGGGTACAACTCTGACTCTATCCACCTGCAGCCCTACCCGCTCCGGTTCTGACCGACGCCGCGCTAACCAGGCTGTGTCTCTGCAGAGCGCCCGGAGGCTCCACTACAGCCCTCGTACGACTGGCTCCGCTGCTGTTCTTTCTCCACGACCAAGCAACAACCAGAGGCCGCAGGCAGACAATAGCAGCAACGGTAGCGATGGCAGCAGCGGCGCTCTTTGGCAGCAGCTGTCGAGGCATCTGCCTCGGAGTAGGCACGGCGCGATGCTAGTGACGAGCCGGATAAGGCGCGCAGTGATGCAGGCCGTCAAAGACAACGACATCGTACCTGATGAGCCGTCGGACGACTGCTTGTTTGCTTAATTCAAGAGTTACTTGTGCCTTGATTTGACTTGTTTGAACATTCAACATACAAGTTAGTTAGTAGGGTCTTCCCAGTCCTTCACTGCGTACTCGGTCTCTATCTCATCGTCTGTAAACATTGCTACCTGCTTGCCACCTGGTGTTTTGAACCCTGCGCGAATCCAGCTGTGCAGAGCTCGCAAAGCTGCCAGTAACTCAACGCCTATTTTTGACGTGTTGGCTCAGGTAGATCGCCCAACTCGCTGAACATACGCTCCCAATCGCAGCTGGATGTAAGGGTGCGCAAAGTATGCTGATATTTGAGAACAGTGATTGGATTGATGAGGCGCTATGGATAAACACGACAAGTTTTCAGTATCTTGCTTGCTTATACGCTAAACAAGAAAGGAATAAATGGATCTCATCTATGTCAAGACTCTACCGAGCTCTCCAGCGCCTAGCCAAACATCGCATCACGCGCACGGACACGGTAGCGATTGCTTCGGCAGCACAGCTGTTCAACATCTATTCCAAGCTGAACGACTGATGCCATCCGTTGAGGATGACTTGTCACCGGAGGCCAGCATCCCGCAGTTGGAAGAATGCTGTAGGCGCATCTTGTTGATGACGAGAAAGAAAACGAGGCGCCTCGCAAATGTGGGGCGGAAAAGGGCGGGTTAGCGTCCGCCCTCGCGCGTTGATCGCGACGTGTAACCAGAAACACCAAACACTCGGCCATCTCATACCTAGGCGGTAACATCAAACCTCTTGTCTAAGGCAACAGCGCTGTGAGCCATTAGCAAGTGAGATGACAAAGACAACGACGACAACATAATCGCTCCAGCGACACCGCATCTGAATACTTCCAGCAACGGTGATTAGATGACTCACAGACTTCATGCTTGCCTGAAGTTATCCCACTACTAAAACTTGAGCGACTACTATCGTATCGCGCCGCCCTTTGCGTTCACCGGTGTGGCGTAGTACTTGGAGTGAGTCTGTTGAGTCGATTACAAAAGGAAGGTGCGTCGCTCGCTTCCGTGTGGACACGATATGTCAAACATGTCATCCTCTATCAACACAGGTCTCCTGCGTACCCTTACCCCGGGCGAAATACCTTCGGAACTACATACTTTACGACTCAAATTGTCAGACGATACGATAACACAGCAGCTCCTGAACGCCATCGAGTGCGGCTCGCTTTCGACACCCGTTTTCGCGGCCTGGTTCGGCGTATGTAGATCGCCAGTTGTGGTTCGGGAATCATTGACGCAGAAGTTATCAGTGCACATCAGAGTTCTGGGTATCAAGCAGCTCAAGAGTGGCCTCGAGTCGGCTCAATGGGGGAAGCTCTGGGATGGTCTGGGTGGCACAGCGGGCTTGCTGGACATCTTGAGCGATCTTTCGGTCTTGGAAGTGAAAGCAGCATGCAGAGCAATCGGTCGCTGCGCAAGAGATGGGAATGTAGCCAGCAAACGAACACGAGTGACCGAACTTTTTAAGAGTTTACACCCAGACATCTTCCCGGAGACCGCGGCTAAGACGAACGATTTGCGGCCGTTGACCAAGTTCTATCAGGCGCTCATTCCAAGCTGCACTGCAGAGCTTGTCGATTGGATCACGCATAGAGATCAAGAGTCAAGGTGGCAGTATGTCAAAGAAACAAAATTGCTCGAGCATCATTCAGACAACCTTGGAAGAGCTGCCATGCTTTCAGTGTTTGAAGATCAATTGCCAGATGATAAGAGCAAAGACCGCCTGAGAAGACTGTCGACCAGGTTCCCTTCAACGACAAGTTCTGAACCGGGATTTTCGACGTCCATGGTGTTCGCACTCCCACTACTACGTAGCATTGTCGACACAGATGTTAGGCACGTGGAAGACGACTGGGTACTCAACAATCTCATTCGACCTCTACTCAGACGCGCTGTTCGTAAGCGTGTGAGCTGGTCGAGGATGCAGGAAATCACCAGCTTGGCCCTGAAGTTTCTCGAACAACACCGCAATGCTGCAAAGCTCCTCACCAATGCCAAAGGCGATGTATTGCACATGGTTGCGTCTTGCTGGTCTCGACGATCAACCCTGTTCGAAGCGCAACTCAAAGAGCTACTCAACATTGTGTTCAGTAACAAGACCTGTTTTGAAGATATTGAGAACCTCATAGCTGGTATTCCAAGGTCTCGACGATACGCACTGCTATGTTTGTCTTGCCAGGAAGTCATGGGTGTGAATCTAGATTCAGAGCAAGGTCTTTCAAAGGCTCGAGGTACGCTCACCCCCAACCTACTGGACAAAATTGAAGCACCTCAAGCGATGGGGCTGTTCAAGCGTCTTCGAAGTGCTAGAGGTGACATAGGTCTTGTCGAACTGGGCCAGTATAGCTCTGTGCTGGTGACGACACGGACACCGGATGGGTACGAAGGTGACCCGGACATTTACCATCTCGTCCTCCTCAATCGTAATGGGTTGTACGAGGAAGCAGAGTCATACGCCGCCAAGATCCTAGAAGCGCGGAAAAAGACTATCCGGACAACCTCTAACAGGGACACGCGCGCGGAACTTGCAGTGTCTGTCTGGGCATGTGCAAACGCCAGCGGATCCCTCACATTGCTAGCCGAGACCGTGCAATGGGCGAGAGGGTTCGTTCGCGATCAGCTGACGGCCTCCAAGCTCTTTTCAACGTATTTCGATGAGACTTACAGATTGCTTTCCGGGTTCCTGATTCATGGATATGATGTCCTGAAGCCACACGATCTCCGTCGGCGAGTCGAGCATGCAAATGTAATTATGCTGGATCTCCTCGACATTGCATGCGCAGCATTGCGCGAGCCATCTTTCAGATCCAATGATTGGCTTCAGACTATTGACGTCTTCATGCGTGTTGTCAAAGAGCGCGTGGTTCTCTCGGCGAACATGAAGAAAGAGATCGGAGCCGAGGACGAGGACTTGTACTACGCGTTGTGGGAAGATACAATAACAATGCTCGTCCGAGCTGAAAGGTTGGCTAATCACGAAGACTATGAAAAGCTAG
Source organism: Macroventuria anomochaeta (assembly GCF_010093625.1). NCBI lineage: Eukaryota > Fungi > Ascomycota > Dothideomycetes > Pleosporales > Didymellaceae > Macroventuria > Macroventuria anomochaeta. The sequence continues at coordinate 42,577 of NW_022985385.1, read as the reverse complement.
GCGCCAATACCATCGTAACTTTCAATTTGGTATTTCCGGGTATCAAGCCCAGAACGCTGGAAAGGTCTACGTGGAAGTTTATCGATAACCTCGCCAAGGTCAGAGATGACCTGTGGAAGGAATTGCGACCTGCAAAGTATCCAGATGTGCTTTCTCTACCTGACCCTTTCCCACGTGGGCTGGCGGTACAACAACTTCTCGCAGGCTGGACTCCCAACGTTGCAGACTTGTATGAGCTTGCGCCATACATTGCCTCGCGGGTGAGAACTGCACTCTTTGTCGACCCAGAAGCTGCTCTGAAGCCGGTGTCCCCGGACAAAATTACGCAGCAAGCTATTGGTGTCTTTGTGGACAGTTATCAGTTTGCGCTGCGAGCATACATCCCCGATGTGTGCGACTCGAAAGAGAAGGAGAAACGCCTGAGACAAGTATGGAACCATGCAACAGGTCCACTGAGTGAGCGCCGCATGGGACCCGAGGAGGCCGTCAGGCTCTGGAAACAGTTCATTCCTTCTGACTTGCGATTGATCCTGTCTGAGTTCCTTCCAAAGAAAGAGAGCGTCCAATGGCCAATAGTACCAACATCTGATGATCCATCGGACACTCAGGAATGGAATCCACTGGAGGGCAGACCTGCTGATGTGAAGATCAAAGCACGCAAACTCGGTAAAGCAACATACATCGATATATCCACGCTCGGTGCTCATGCAAAGCATACGAGGCCTGACTTGAAGTCCCATTACCAGCTACCCAACTCTCAGGTGCCCGCGGAAACTAGTTCTGTTGGGTCGATATGGGGCTACCGATCTAGGACTTCTGCTGAGACTGAAGCCGAAGGTTTAGCCGCGCTGTTATATCTGGACGCCAAATACGGGTCGGCTGGGAGACTGTTGACAACGCCTTTCCCGTCATCAGACGATGTTCTATACCCTTGCGTATATCTTGATGAGGATTTCTTGTCATCGGATCGACTACGTGTTCCGGACGTTGCGTCTTTTATCTCCCATCACTGCGGAGACATCCCTTTGCCGTTGGTGCACAAGATCGCAGGAACTCTCGTGGGGAGGTTCAGTTCGAAGCCAAATCCCCACATATTAGAGAATGCAGCATTCACACTCCTTCGAACCCTGAGTGAGAACGATAGGCCTGTCTTAGCATTTGAACTAGCCATTCAAGTCATCATGGAGCAGCCTAGCGCTAGCTCCTGGCATCGTATGCTCTTCAACAATGGGTTTCTGCAACGCATCCCGGCCTCTGATGCAAGAAGATGCATTTCCACGTATGCCGAGGCCATTGGGAATAAGCTCGATGCGCAAAAGCTCGACGCGCAAGCCATAATCGAGGCGGAGCATGGTAAAAAGACGAACGGCGACGATGCCACGACTACCTCTCCGAAGGATGCTCCGCAACCGAATCAGCCTTTCATTAAGGTGGTCACTCTGAAGTCACTCGCTCAACTTCTACACGGATCGACCTACATCGGCGACGACGCCGCACTGGAGATCCTGTCGAATCTTTCCAGGAGGATCACTCACATTGATGTTCGTCTAAACATCCTCAAGACACTTCTGAGTAAACTTGTAGTTGATCGACCTGAATTGTGGAATCGTGTTTTGTCGGCTGTGGACCCCTTCATACCACTGGCTGGCAGTCTGAACGAGCGCGAGCCCATGACTGATGATGACTGGACGCAGGCTAAGAAGACTATGACGATGCCCAAAATCCAACTTATGACTAAACCCGGCTGGCAGGAAGAGTCGCCAATGTTGGATGCGATACTGAATCAGTACGTCAGGCGCGACGGCAGCGGTGACCTCTTGGATCGGTACTCGAAGCGAATCATCTTCCCATTGATCCAGGTCCTGAAGCAGCAGACTGCAAGATGGGCGACCTTTTTCCTCAAAAAGTACGCATCAGACAATGATACAGTCCTGGAAGTCGACTTACCACCAATACCGCGAGGCGCTACGATCTTAGAACATATCTTAACAAACCCTTACGTTAAGGCGCGTCGTGTACCTCAGGCCCTACTTGACGAGTATGTGGCGTACATGCTCTTCAAAATCAGTCCACCCAAACCGATCCGCACTTTGAACAACACCCTTGTAGACGATCCTGCGGTGAAGAGCAGACCTGAAGTGCAGACCTGGCTCGATCTGTATGGGAATGGAGTCGAGACAGCCTGGCTGTATAGATTGCCGTTCAACAGCATCGAATATTTTGAGGACCAAGAACAAGGGGATGGCAGCATCTACGTCACACGTCGGGCCTTCCAGAAACGCTGGTTTAATATGTTCACTGCGCTGCTCTGGGCTGACAATTCCGTCTACGGTCAATTGCAAGCCTTTGCCTCCACACTCACAAATTCCAACAATCAAACCCGTTCATGGTGGAACGAGTATGGCAAGACTACTATTGAAGCTATGCTCTCATACGTCAACAGCATTCGCACGCGCGACTGGGAAGCCAACCCTCACCGCAAACCTGCTGTGTTGCCTCAGACATTCCATTGGCAACTATCGCTACTCACGTATCCATTCAACTATCTCGCTTACGGCGACCAAGAAACTAGAGAGCAAGCTTGCAAAGCATTCGCAAACGAATTAGCTGCAATTCTCGACAACATCAGCAACTCCGTGTATCACACGAGGCTCACACAGATCAAAGATCACATCTGTGACCGTAGCAGCGCTCGAAATACCGAGTTTAAGAGCAACTTGATGTTGACAGCGTTGTACCTAGGCGATATCTCAAAGACCAGGCTGTCTTGGCTGACAACTGCAGAGCTGCTGCGAGTCGATTTGGCGGCAGATATGATGTTGGCGGTGGAAAGCCTGATGTTGTCGGACCAGCGCCTTCACCTTGACTACGAAACCTTTAAGTCACGACTGAAGAGCTTGTTGGGTACTTGGGTCACTAGTGAAAACGAAGAGGTGCGACGGAAGGGATATCGGGTGCGTGCTGTGTTCAACTTCGATGTCGAGTGAATGCAGGGCTGCTCAGTGGAGATCGTAGGTGTTGAGATCACCGGATAAAGTAAACCATTGTTACATTCACTCGTCTCAATCAAGAGTGTCGCGTTACGCCTGATCGCTTCCTTCACCTTCACTCTTGCAGACGCACTGACTATCGCTGGCCCACACAGCTATATATCCCTCGACCCGCCACGGTCTTGTCTTCTTAAACCGTTAGTCTGGCGATTCAATCTTCTGCAATCATGCTCGCCCTGCCGTAGGCATCAGCTTAACAGTGCGCTCCAGTCGTGAAGATTGTCACCCAGTCCGCTTTCCTCGGCCTGGTCGTAGGCCTCGCCGCGGCTATCGGCGTAGTACCTCCATTCCCTAATGAGGGCGGCCTGGCCTTCAATGTCACGGTTCCTTTCAATATCAGTGCTTTGCAAAAGATTGGGGATCCCCCTCCCCCAAAGAAGAATTTTGGCTCCAACAAAAAGAAACGTGTAGGATTTAATCAGCTGTAGGATATACAGGTATCAACTTATTTGAATTAATGAGCTGGATTTGCTGGTGGAGCTCTGCAGGTGGTTGCTTAGATGCTGATAGGAGGGATGGTGTGGAAGGGTTGAGAGTATTGATTGGTGTGTATTTGTTGCAGTAAATGCAATAAGTGAAGGTATAACCGCGCAGGGCAGTAAGTCAGGGGTAACCGCACGAAGCAGTAAAATCAGTATATTCTGTTGTGTTGTTGTTCAGTGTTCTGTCTCTCACTCGACCTCCAGCGGGGTCTGTCTACATGACGTATCTGTCGTTCAGACAGAAAGTGCTATTGGAACAGGCAAGAGCACTGCACCAGCACAAGTGGCAGACATGACCGCTTTACTCCATAAACCGTCACAGTATTGCTATGGCGAGGATCGATCGGGGCTATATAGTAGGAGGGCATAGCCGTAAACGGGTATGGAAGCAAACCCGAGCTAACCGAATGAGCTGGACAATCAGTGCAGCGAACCGTTTAGCAAATACTGCAACGGACCGCTGGCAAACACTGCAACGGACCGCTGGCGAACAGATGGAGATAAAGGTTCAAAGCGGGTGATGATAACAGGAGGATGGTAGAGATAACTGTAACGTCAATGATACTTAAGATGCTCTGTGGCTTCTGAGTGGTGGTGAAGGTCTGGTTTAGGGGCTGATGTGTGAGGAATACTGCGCTGAGTTGCTATATAGCTAGGAGAAGACGATATATACTGGCTCTGGAATGTGCTAGTCCATAACAGTCTAAGCAAGGGTAATCAGGTCTCGTACGGACCAGCTGATACCGCAACATAGGGGCACCTTCCTCTGCAGGAACTACTCAAGCTCGGGCTGTGAAAACAGGGACCAGTAGAACCTAGGCGCGAGTACATGGTTAGGCTCAGTGTCTTTTGACATGAGCTTGTTGTTCAGCATTACCTTCCACTTGACTGAGTAATGGACGCAAGTGGGCGGGTCTTCGTCGTACAGCTCGTGGCATTTTACTCGTCTAGATCAAGCAACTCAAGCTTGCCTAGACGCGGCCCTGTCTCCTGCGGACCGCCAATGTCTTCGTTTCGGTCGTACTTGCTTGACACGATAGCCTGCACCACGTCGCCGGTCGTCGACAGGTCGTGCCATACAAATGTATCACTCGCAGCATCTGCATTCCCATGATCTACCGTCAGGGACGAGGCCAGTGCTTCGGTCTGCTGATATGCGTCTAAGTCAAGAGGTTCTGCATGCCGATGAGGTAGCTTGTAAACGCGATTGACAGGCGGATCGGAGGACTGCTTGCGTCGTTGGCAGTTGCTGGTACCTAGTGGAGTTAATCGGGCTCTACACCTGGTTTCACTGGCACGCTGAACAAGCATGTCTGGTGGTTGTCACGCATGCAGATGCTCCACGTTCTATGAGCTTCGTGAGCCCTTACGGTAGCTTCTTCTTCTTCTTCTTCTTCTTTCGGTTCTTCATCGGCAAAAAGAGCAATTCTTGTCAAGCATTTGGCTCATCACTCGATTGATGGGACCTTACTGCTAGGAACACACCATTCTCATGGCTCAAACCGCTAAGCACGCCAGAAGGAGGTGCGGAATGTCCACCTCGAACGATCATCGTACCTTCACGACCGTGTACCTCGTTTACGCATTACCTCCTTGATTACCGTATGCGCGCAGACGTTCAGTATGGCACGTGCCCAACAAGCATCGAGGCAGTAGCAGGACAACCAGGCGCACGGATGAGGGCATGATGGGCCGCTTCACTTCAAGAAATCTGTAGCGGTGTGGACCGCTGTAGAATACTGATAGCTACGGTAAACGATAACGTAGGACTATCGGGTCAATGGAATACTGCGCTGGATTGTAATCTAGCTAGGAGGAGACGACTATATACCTGACCTGTGACACACTAGTCCAGGGTTGTGGTCAGGGGTATAGTCAGACACTGTACGGACCACCCGATACCGCAAACAAAATCTTGTCGCAACAAGTGCCGGCAATCTGTGCGCGCAGTAAAACAGTATCGCTATTGACTCTGTCATCTCCTCTTCGCTTGCAGAATTGCCGCTATCCCTTTCGCGTCCGCATTACCCTGAAGGACCGTACTCCTCCCGTGCGCCTTGTTGCCCTGGTATAGCCTTTCCGTAGGCGCATGGATCTGCCGCTCGACGAGATCTGTGTTGAACATATCCGCTTCATCGAACGCCTCGTTGTCGATCCACGACACTTTGTCCACGAGATTCAGCGCTCTTACATCGTCAGCTGTAAGAGGTACTGTGCCATTACCTTTGACAGTCAGCAGAAGCAAGTATCATCGTACCACTGTACAGTACCTTCTTCGTCCAAGCGTCGTCCTTCAAGCTGAGTGGCAATGGAAAGACTCTCGCCTAAAACTCTTTGCACGTTTCGGTCAACTCGTTGGACTACTGCTAGAGCGGCTGTGAAGCCGGCGCGCATGGACCCGCTCAGTCCGACGTGCGTTGTGACGATCACCGCGGCAAGATCTGCTTTCGCTCGGTCTAGTCGAGTCATGGCGTTCTCAAGTTCCTTCTCGTCTCTATCACCGCTGATGAATGTATGCATGTACTGTTTGGTTCTACTTTTTGCCAGCTGGGCAGCAAAGGCATCAAGCTGGCGTTGGAGCTTCTTTCCCAGAATGATTATTCCCCGAATCTGCTTCTCAATTGAAGGTGTCTGTAGCTCGAGTTCATCTTGCACAAGTTGCAGTGTACTGAGTAAGTTGTCCAGCTGGCTTTGGTAACCAACAAGGCGAGCTGACGCGCCGTGCACTTTTGCTCTTGCATCCTGTATCTTTTGAACGATGGTGATCGCTTGACCGAGCAGCTGAGAGATAGCAGCCGTGCTGCTGATCACTTCCTAGTGTGTTCCGTCAGGTCCTTGCAGTTCATCCGTACAACACTACATGAGCATACCAGTCCTGACATTTTTGACCGGTTGTGCGTTTACTGTGTCGAGGTGTCGAAGGCCGTATGGAAAATATGTTCGTTGTTGGTGTCTGCGTGTGGCTGAGGCAACAGCCTGGTTTCTAATGTTCAGCTGACGACTTGGCAGCATGAGCGCTTCGCTGTAAGCGCCGGCGCTTCGCATGTGCTCTACGACATCTATATATGGCCCAGGACTTCCAGCGTTATTGTAATACGACAGGCACACAGATTTGCACTACTGCCTTCCTTGGACGTTGAGAAAGACGCTTGCTCCCCAAAGACCGCACAGAGCCCCCACGGATTCACAGTCGGATCTAGTCTGTGCGCAAACCTTGACCAGGCTTGCCCCACTGGTGCGTGACACGGCCGTAGGTTATTCCGACGTCTAAAGGCAGTAATGCGCGGGTCGCACCGATGCAGTCGACCGCAGCCCACACCGTCCTGTACTCAAACAACCAGGCATACGGCGACTCGATCAACATCTACGGCAACGTCGATGGCGATCTATACCTTCCTGGCAAGCCTAGCAGCGCTGACGGATCAACATCTCGCCAGTGCCTCCGCGCCCTGAGAGTGACTGACCCGCGCGAAGACCGAGTGAGAATCGAAGGCGACAAGGACAGGCTGCTCAGAGACTGCTATGCCTGGATACTGCACGACGCCAGCTTCCAGCGGTGGAGGACTCAGGAGGAGTCGCGGCTGCTGTGGATCAAGGGCGACCCAGGCAAGGGCAAGACGATGATGACGATGGGTCTGATCGCCGAGATGTCTGAAAGCAACGACAATGGCCCGTCGTCGGAGATGGTAGCGAAAGCAGACCTGCTAGCTTACTTCTTCTGCCAGAGCACGCGGCCAGAGCTCAGTAACGCAGTGTCAGTCCTCCGAGGGCTTATCTACATGCTCGTTGTGCAGAGAAAGGAGCTTCTACACCATGTGCAGAAGCGGTACGAGACTGCAGGGAAGCAGCTGTTTGAGGGATTCAACGCCATCTCTGCGTTAAGGGAGACTCTGTCTGACATACTTAACGACGCCTCTTTGTCAACGACATATCTTTTCGTCGACGCTCTTGACGAGTGCATATCTGGCCAGTCAGACTTTTTACGTATCATGACCGACAACAGCCTTGCGCGGCAGTCAAAGGTCAAGTGGCTGGTGACGAGCCGTAACGTGCCAGACATCGAGTTACGTTTGCACCCTGGCTTGGATGGTGTCAGAGTTAGTCTTGAGCTTAGCGCGAGCTATGTTACTAACGCAGTTGCAGCGTTTGTGCACTTCAAGGTGCAACGCTTAGCGGCTGCGAGAAAGTACGACGCTGAGACCAGAGCAGAGGTGCGGCGGCAGCTCCGCAAGAAAGCAGAGGGCACGTTTCTGTGGGTGTCGCTGGTGTGCAAAGAGCTAGAGAGTGTGCCGTCTTATCGCACACAAGCGGTGCTGCAGGCACTGCCACCTGGGCTTGACCCGATGTACGATCGGATGATGACGCAGATTTTGGCTCAGGATCGTAAGACGGCAAGGTACTGCTTGGACATTCTTCAGTCGATTACTCTCGCCTGCCGACCGCTACAGCTCGAGGAACTCGCTGTAGCTGCCGGTCTACCTGGCGATCAGTTCAACAACACACAGGGAGTCATTGATCTTGTCAGCCGCTGCGGATCGTTCCTTACTGTCCGTAAAGGCGTCGTTTCTTTTATTCATCTGTCTGCCAAAGACTACTTCATGGTAGGCAAGGGCCAACAGGTGTTATACAACACAGTAGCAGAGCAGCACAGCCGAATGACCTACCATCTGCTACATGGGATGCACAACACGTTGCGGAGGGACATATGCAGCCTACAGAAGCCCGGGACGCGGATACAGGAAGCGGCTGATCGAATTAGTAATAGTAGTCTTCCGCGGATCGCATATGGATGCGAGTACTGGGTCGAACATCTGCAGGCAGGTTCACGAGATGACAGTACCATATTAGCAGACAATGGGAAAGTGCATAGTTTCTTTCGCAAACACCTTCTTCAATGGCTCGAAGCAATGAGCCTGCTGCAGAAGATACCAGAAGCCATATCTGCGATGCAGAAGCTGCAGCTGGCGCTAGACGTAAGTCGAACTCCAGCAGAAAAATGGTATTGTTACTGATGCAGACAGAAGAGACCCGATAGTACAAGGGTGTTGAAGACTGTTCACGATGCGCTGCGGTTTGCGATGTGGAGTGGAACGGGGATTCAAGAAGCGCCGCTGCAGGTGTACTATGGTGCGCTCGTGTTTGCGCCTTGGCGAAGCATTGTCTGTCGACGATTTGCGCAGGATATACCCAAGGGAGTACAGGTAACGCGGGGCCTCGACGAAGACTGGGGGCCACTACTGCAGACGCTCGAGGGCCATACAGGTGGAATCTACAGCGTGGCGTTCTCGCCAGCGGGAGATCGACTGGCATCGGCTTCAGTCGACAAGACTGTGCGGATATGGGATGCGAAGACCGGGCGGCCACTGCACATGCTTGAGGGCCACACAGATACAGTCACTAGTGTGGCGTTCTCGCCGGTGGGAGATCGACTGGCATCGGCTTCAAGGGATAAGACGGTGCGGGTGTGGGACGCGAAAACTGGACAGCCACTGCACCCGCTAGAGGGCCATACAGAGATAGTCAGCAGCGTGGCGTTCTCGCCAGCAGGAGATCGACTGGCATCGGCTTCACACGATGAGACGGTGCGGGTGTGGGATGCAAAGACCGGGCGGCCACTGCACACGCTTAAGGGTCATACAGACTGTGTCACCAGCGTGGCGTTCTCGCCAGCAGGAGATCGACTGGCATCGGCTTCGTGGGATGAGACAGTGCGAGTGTGGGATGCGAAGACCGGGCGGCCACTGCACACCCTCAAGGGCCATACAAGTGGAGTCAGCAGCGTGGCGTTCTCGCCGGCGGGAGATCGACTGGCATCGGCTTCAAGGGATAAGACGGTGCAGATGTGGGACGCAAAGGCTGGACAGCCACTGCACACACTAGAGGGTCATAAAGCGATAGTCAGCAGCGTGATGTTCTCGCCAGCAGGAGATCGACTAGTATCGGCTTCACACGATGAGACGGTGCGGATGTGGGATGCAAAGACCGGGGGGCCGCTGCACACGCTTGAGGGCCACACGGATACCGTCTTCAGCGTGGCGTTCTCGCCGGCGGGAGATCAACTGGCATCGGCTTCACGGGATAAGACAGCGCGGGTGTGGGACGCGAAGACCGGGCGGCCGCTGCATACGCTCGACGGCCATACAAGTGGAATTAGCGGCGTGGCGTTCTCGCGGACGGGAGATCGACTGGCATCGGCTTCATACGATGAGACGGTGCGGGTGTGGGACGCGAAGACTGGACAGCCATTGCACACCCTAGAGGGCCATACAGACTGTGTCACCAGCGTGGTGTTCTCGGCAGTAGGAGATGGACTGGCATCGGCTTCACACGATAAGACGGTGCGGATGTGGGATGCAAAGACCGGGCGACCACTGCATACGCTCAAGGGCCATACAGACTGGGTCACCAACGTGGCATTCTCGCCGGCAGGAGATCAACTGGCATCGGCTTCACACGATGAGACGGTGCGGGTGTGGGACGCGAAGACTGGGCGGTCACTGCACACGCTCGAGGGCCATACAAGTGGAGTCAGCAGCGTGGTGTTCTCGCCGGCGGGAGATCAACTGGCATCGGCTTCAGGGGATGAGACAGTGCGAGTGTGGGACGCGAAGACCGGGCGGCCACTGCACACCCTCAAGGGCCATACAGCTCGAGTCAGTAGCGTGGCGTTCTCGCCAGCAGGAGATCGACTGGCATCGGCTTCAGGGGATAAGACAGTGCGAGTGTGGGATGCAAAGACCGGGCAGCTACTGCACACGCTCGATGACCATACAAGTGGAGTCAGTAGCGTGGCGTTCTCGAGAGACGGATCACATCTAGAAACTAACCGAGAGTCGATACAGCTTCCTTCACCTGCATTGTCTACTATCACTCCTGGACGACCTGTACAACGCCGCGTCTTTGTCAAGAGCAGGTGGCTGGTAGTAGACTCGGAGGACATGCTTTGGCTTCCTATCAACTACCAGCAACCCGATTGTACTGCCGTTGGAAGTAGTCAAGTTGCGTTTGGCTTTAGTTCAGGAAGGTTGTTGCTCCTTCGACTGTTTTAGCCACATCCTTGTGTCTACTCGCGCTTTCTGTAGTCCCTTTTGTCAGCTATTGCGGAAGCCAAGGGCACTCGCGTTTCAGCACTGTTTATGTAACAGGTGGATATATATTCACTCACTTCTATAGACTCTGTGGCGGCGTAGCCCATGTAGTACACTGATAGCTACGGTAAACGATAACGTAGGACTATTGGGCCGATGGGATACTGCGCTGAGCTGCAATTTAGCTAAGCGAAGACGACATATACTGGCCGTGTAACGTGCTAGTCCATAACAGTCTAAGTAAGGGTAATCGGGTCTTGTAAGGATCGACTGATACCGCAACAATTTACCTCTACCTCTATGCGGCGCCCACGGTCATAGATACACTATATTCTGCTCTCTCTACCCAATTGGTACCAGCTCAGAGTGGTACTTTATGTACAGAATTATCGAGAATGTGAGCAAAATTAGCCCCGTGCTCCTGCCGGTGTTTAACGTCCTGTTCGTGTTGTATGTTCCAGGTAGTTGACATACTAGCGCAGGTCGATAAATGCTGGCACTAAGATACAAGGGGCTACACTATGTTTACATGCATGGCCAAGCAAACGAAGAAGACGCTTGGAAGGAGTCAGGAGGTCGCGTGAACTTTCAATCCAGCCGCCAATCACTGTCACTATGTAGACCAAGTACTTCCGCCCTGCGTACCAATCCGCCACAACCCCAGCACAGTGTATAGTCCCAGGATATGGGTATCTGCATCCAACCAGTCTGCCAAATGCCGCGGTTATGCGATTGTCATGTAGAATGGAAAGCCTTATAGACTTGTAGAGCTCCTTCGATGCTCTGCACTAATCCGAAGAAGATTGTCAGAATCAACACTACGATTGCGACCCAGAATGTGTACCACTGGACTCCATTACGACGATCATACCACCACTGGGAAATCGTGGGAGGCCGAGACTGATTGAATGCTTGCTTCAATATCACGAGCCGGTCGTGCCAGAAGGCAAACTCCTCGAATTGCCGATCGGTTAATTTCAAGGGATTGCAAAAGGACAATGCCGTATCAAGACCTTGAGAAGTGGCATGTTTCTCAAGCCATCTCCTTGTCTGCACATCGCCAAGAGGAAAGAGTAATGAGAGTGTTTGAAGCGTTTCCGCTGCGAGTCCGTCCGGCAATACGGTGCTGGTCAATTTGTTAGTTGCTGGTCTTACACCCTCTTTCATGCATGTGTACACACCTGCAATTTCGTCGAAGGAAGGAAACGTTGCAAAACACAGCAACAGTATCGTCTCGATCCATTAATCGTAAGTGATCCGCCAGATTGTCTGTCGGTACAACTCGGATTCCTGCGATGTACTCGAAATTCGCTGCGGTGAAGGTGGGCTCGAGTCTAAGCCCGCTGTCGCTGAGGACATGTGGCTCCCCAAAATGGGCCTGAAGACACTGCTTGAGATCACCCGTGGCCCATTGTAACCGCGTCTGAACGGAGATCATTCGGGTATCCACAGCAACGTTGACCATCAGATACAGCCGAGCTGCTAAATCAATGGCACCGTCCAGAATTTCATCTTCATTGGAGCGACCACGGGTAGAGAGCTTCAATTTCAAACTCTCCTTGATCGACTCTCGAGGAAGGCCATTATCAAAGCCGTGTATCAAATCGAGTATGTCTTGGTGCGTCTTGGCCATCACGAACCGTCCGCGGTCAACTAAAGCGGCTTGACATTGTCTGTCATAGTATCTGAAGTAAGGCTCCCAGTCCAGTGAATCTTGCTGATATGTCGGTAGAGTCGTTGGCGGCCAAAACTTCTCTTTGATCGCATGTCGTGTTTTAAAATCGATCGGAGATATATTGAGAGCTCCTTTGAGTGCTTTCATGGCTCGAAACACGTGCGTCTTGCAGCATAGCAGCAGAACTTGTCGAGATTGTTCTGACTTTTGATGTATCTACAGTAGATGCTTGTGGCTATGGCCTACGAGATTGCGCCTCGTGTGCAACCTAGCGAAGGACTGGAATTTAAAAAGCAAGATATTGCGTAGCTGTGGTCACTGGGTTTCGGCTCAGCCTCCTCGTACGATCCTAAGAGGAAGCGAGGCCTGGCAAGTGTAATCAGTCAGCTCAAGCTCATTGGTCCTGGCAGAGTTAGGCTCCGGTTTTGAGTTTCGGTCCTGCAGCTGTTATTGGAGCGACAACAGCCACAGCGTGATAAGCCTCCCTCGATACTTGGTGACTGCAGTCCACTTCGTAGCTGCGCCTTCATAGCTAGCACTGACCCTTGGAGGACTCCAACAGGCCAATTTTTATGTCTTCAGGTTCGTTTTTCCGGGCAGCCGCCCTTTCGCACCACCGCCCTTCCGGTTGTCATCTCAATTCGTTCTACGTTGAGTCAGTGTCATTCTGCAACGTCCTCGACACCCTTTCTACATCTATGCGCATAGGTCATGACGACTCCATCCGTCGCGTCTTCGGTCGACCAGGTGACCCGCCCCACGATACCACTCAAGTCGAAAACGGTTGGAAATTACATAGGACTGATCGGAAAGTTCGGACACCGTTGTTGGGAAGCAAAAGAGCCTCTACGAGACCTATTTCACACTCAGATCCGTCGCGAAATCTTGCAACACCTCGACGGTTTGTTCGGATCTGTGTCGACTCAAGACTCCATCATAGTTACTCTGTACATGATCGGCCTAAGATCGAGCACCGCTGCACCTACCGTCCTATTCGTCTCTGAGAACGAGAGCAATCGTAAAGCTGCTCGCAAGCTGATCAAAGAGTGCGGCATTCTCAAGCAATGCCGCGGCTGGAAGACTGCCCAAGCCCCAGTAGATCCTGGTTGGGGTGCGCAATTGGAACAGCTCGCCTCAGGCCATGGAATCAACAACACAGGTGGTGGCAGTGGTCCAGCAACCCAGGTTCTTTACGATCCTTCGCGGCCCCTTCGATCGCAAGGGATGACTTTGTACATTTCGCACCCTTCTGGTCTTCGCACAATGACAGCAAACCTCATACGACTACATGGAAAGATAGCCTATCTCGCGCCTGCACACGCTTTCTTCGATAGGAAAGACGAGTCAACACTGAAGTACGACGACTCTGTCGACGACTTTGAAATCGACAGCGACGATGAGTTGGAGACCAACTTGGCGGATGACGACATTATTCATTACCCTAAGACCGAGCTTGACGATCTAGAGTCCGATAAATGGTCTTGTTCTGATTACTCAGAAGATTCTGACACCTTCTCCGCCAAAGATAGTGGAAATGAAGCATTCTCACAATCAAGCTTCGGATCATCGGAACTAACAAACATTGCAGATACGACCAACTACGGTATTATGGATGGCGCAGCGTTGCAACAAGCAAGAACCAAACTTCAAGTGCCTATCCAAGATCTGAGTACTCCAGCCTCGAACTCCCTTGCACCCTTTGGTGTCTTGTCACGATGGTCTACCGACAAAGATTGGGCGCTTGTGGACGTGTCAACCGATAGCGATTCATATACCTCAGCTTTCTTTGACATAAACCCAGAGGACTTAAGCAAGATGCCGATCGCAAGCTACAATCCTGCGGGTGCAGCCATAGTGACTCACACCGCGTCCAGTGGAGAATTGACCGGCGTCATGTCCAGTACGCCAGCTGACATGTGCGTACCGCAAGGCAGTTCATTCCATGGAGTCTTCCCGGTCAGGCTGGACGGCCCCCTTGCAGACGGTGACTGCGGCTCGGCCGTTGTTGATGCCATTACCGGCGAGCTTTATGGTCATATTGTGGCCGGCTGTCGAACGACTGGCTTTGCCTATGTGATGGCTGCATATCATGTCATGCCAGATCTATACAAGGCTATACAGACATATGAATTAGGACCATCCAGCACTGGCAGTACTGCTGACTGCTCTGTCGAATCGCCAGGGTCCGTCAGTACAATCACAACAGGCCCGAGTGCGCGTGCAATCCGATCACGTGCGCAACAATCCCCGTGGGACTGCAACACGTTCAAACTTCAAACGCTGCATAACAATGTAAGCCAGGTGCAGTCCAATCGAAGATTTTGCGCTAATTATCGTAGATCGTTGACTTCTCAGCAAATCCCGGAAAGCGAAGCTTGACAGATGCTGCCCAGACTAGCCCATACACTGCATGCCCGTCACATTCTTTTACTGAAGGTGGTATCGAGCAGCGCAGAGGTATGATTGTGTCGTTGTTGGCCTCTGAATACTCATTACCGATACCTACATCTCAACGCAATCCATTCGACGTTGGCAGACCCGTACCTCCAAAGAAAACTTTTGAACTGGAACGCAAATTGACGACCGCCGACCTCGACAACTCCTCCTTCCCAGATGCCCCTGACAGCAGTATCACACTTGCTCAGCCTCGTGTGACAATACCAATGTACGCTATTTCGACGATCGAGGCACTAGTCGTAAGCCCCTCCGCTGCACGCGATCGCACGACAAATGGAACGTGGTTCCAGGGTGAGAACCATAAGGTATCTAGTAGAGTCTCTTACTTACCAACCTCGTTGCGGTCGGGATCCCGTCTCGTGAATGACTCCTCTGGCTCGGGACCTAGATGCAACAAGCAGAGCAACGAGCTCGATTTGCGGAACACGACCAGAAAGACGTCGGCAACGCCCTTTCTCAGCCTTGAAGTAATCCCTGCGCCTATTAGAGGAAGCCAACCCATCGATGGTATCGGACACCAAGACAGCTTCTTCGTGCAGCCCAGTCATACACAGACTGCTCTCGATCTAGTTTGGCAATACACCGCTCAGGATGATGTTGAGTCGATGGAGACTCCGGGTCAAGACGGTATACAATTAGCCGAGGACTGGAGAGAGAGCATGCAGCACCACGGCTGGTGCAACAACGAGTCCATGGACTTTGTTGACACGGCTGATACGATATCGGAAATGTCGCTGAACTTGGATGACTTCGCCGGACAGACCGATGCCGCCACGCCTGACTTGAAGACTTTGGCGTCGAACCCGATCGATTCTGTTGGCAGGAACATCCAGCCATGGTCGCCGTACGCTCCAATGCCCATGGCTGGCAGCAGTGTCAGCAGAACGTGAACCTGCTGGGCAACCACATCGAGTCCGCGACCACAAGTCGATCAACGTATACTGCCGGAACACTAGAATCCAGCTACGTGTTCATCAATACCCCAGGAATGTCAACGATGTCGTCCATCAGCCGACACACGCAGGACATGGCTGATAGCGGCTTGACGCTGCGTCCAAATCAAGAGGTGTCGCTGGATCCTGAGACCGAGTTCGATGATGGCGACCTAGACCAGATAATTCTCGATCTGAGTTATCGTATCGAGCCTCCTCCAGGCGGTATTAATGGGTCCGTGTTCAATCCTGGGATGGCCAATCAAAGCCTACTGTAAGAAAGAATTCTCCCTTGCTGTGACCCAGGTTGCTGAAAAAGATAGTCCTGTTCAGAACGCCAGCTTCCTCCAGCCGACACCTGGGAATAGCGTGTACGATCACGCAGCTTTCACAACGGCTTCGACTCCCGCCGCACCGGACACCATACAATGTCGGGTTTGTGGTAGTGAATATACTGGAAATCATCGCGTGCGCAACCTCGCTAGGCATAAGAGGTATAAGCATAACGGCGCTGTTGTGCTGTTGTGCCTAGATCGCAGTTGCAAGAAGGTCTTCAAGCGCGAAGACGCTCGCCTGAAACATGTCAGGAAGCACCATCCTGAACTTGCTTCTGATCCTGTACCGAGACCGGAGCAACGCAAGGGACCCAATACCCTGATACAGCACCAGTTTGATCAGAACTACGAGCTCAACAACGTTGACGTGGTCCTGTCACACCGAGTGCCAATGCCTTCGGGAACAGACCGACATAGCCCAACTTCTCCCCAGTCGATCGATTCCTGGCACGACAACAACAACGACTTACGAATCAAAGGTCAGTTTATTCTAAACCTATTCCCACGTCGGCAGGATCTTTTTTTCGTGGGGGGGCCCTTAGGCTGGAAACTGAACGGACCCGTGGTATCGAGCTTCACTCGTAAAGACAAGCGCCGGGATCACATTTTAGCTGGTCGTGATGAGGAGGTTGTTCTCAAACAACGTTGCCAGCCATCCAACGAGCTCACCGCCGCCAATCTGGCTAAACTGCAGGCCACACACGAGTCGCGGCAACAGTACGATCTGATATACTTCCCAGACGCTCTCGACGAGCATGACGCAATTCACGAAGGCCCCTTCGATCGGATCATGTCCTACTGCGCGCAAACCGTCGTAAATAGACCGCAGACTTCCTCTGGTCATAAACACCGGCACAATTTGGCGCAAGATGATTGCCAATATCTCGAGACCTGTAATCACTCCAGACCGGGTCGAGACTGTTATTGTGCCATCTGTGGTCATAGACCTGCTGATATCGCACAGGATCGGTGGGTTTGCCGCTCTTGCTGTGAGAGCAGATGCGGACCTGCTGCATCTGCACAAGACGCTTGGTACTGCAATTGTTCCCGTGAGTGTAAACATGAACCTGAGATATCATCAGATGATCCTGGAAGCTGTCAAAACTTTGCAGGCCCGACCCCTCAATGTCATGGTTCATGAAGGAGAGATCCGTGGTTAGTTGAGACGTTCCACTAAAACAGTAATGAAGCACTGACATCATACAGCAATTTTAGGCTTAGGCCTTGGGCTGGCAGCCGTATGGCTTAGAATTCCATCAATATTGAATTTACACTAGATGGATGTGCGGCTTTGCCAAGTTTCAGAAAATTGCCCATCGTCGATACATGTTCCTCGAAACCTTCAAAATTTACACAAAATGGGCGCATGTTCTTTCCAAGTGTAACTACCAATTTGTAAAACGTCAATCACACAGAAGACTGTATACAATTAAGAGCACACATACCTCTACAATCTTGTCTTCATCCTTCCGTTCCGCTCGACGACTGTTTTTGAAAAGAAGCTGTAGCGGTGTGGAACGCTGTAGAATACTGATAGCTACGGTAAATGATAACGTAGGACTATCGGTCAATGGAATACTGCGCTGTATTGCTATATAGCTAGGAGGAGACGACTATATACCTGACCTGTAACACACTAGTCCAGGGTGGTCGATCAGGGGTATAGTCAGACACTGTACGGACCAACCGATACCGCAACAGAAGCGCAATATACGACCATGTTCCAAAACACAACACGTATCCCAGCTTATTTATGAGGCAATTCTGTTTCCAGAATATATACGCGAGAAATTGCATGATTGGATCGGCGACTTTTGACACTGTTCTTACTCTTCACCGTATGTTTCCAACAATTACCAAAAACACCTTACCTGCATGTCATATTCCCAGATTCCTTCTTGATATGGCATACTCAATTGCGAAATTTAGACCGAGCCTGTAAATCTCGAATTCGTCTACCAAAGGCCTTACAGTGGTGCTGATATTCTTGAGTCGCGAAGGGATATGAATTCTCTTTGAGCTTTTTAGCTTTCCTACACGTTACCGCACAATCGAAGTCCGAAAGCACGGACTACTATCGAGGTATTCTAAAGCGCGTTTGCAACCCGCCCATGTTTTGTCGGGAGATTTTTTCGTTCCTTCTTACCCTTGTAGAAGGTTTACTGGATGGAACACATGTCTGTGTCAATTCGTGTGTTGCACAAGTCACTAGGACGACTGCAAAGCGATCATAGTTTTAATTTGAGAGACGATTCTAGATTATACAACACGTATTCCTTGCCATGAAATCATTCCCCATCACCACCCTGTGGTTTGCCAAGTCGCAAATTGTCGAGGTAGATCGTGAGACATCAGTACCCACGTGCGGAAATATTGAAGGATTGGACTGGGGCTGTATTGGGTGAAGCTACGAATAGTATGTATAGGTGAGTAGCTGTAAACAACGCTAGTGTGACGTGGCAGTCACTCTCATGGCAGATGAGGTACGACAGGCAGGAGCACCCCAAACCGTGACACACCCCCTTAGCTGACGTAGACTCAAAGGCGGAGAGTCGATGACAGCTGATCAGTATCGACTCAATGTATGTAGATAGCGTCAAGGTCGTCGCCGTCAGCCTGACGCAGGCCATTCAGGCGCTCAGTGATATCGATGAGGCCGAGTTGAGGGACGAACTCTATGAACTTCTGCTTTCGTAGTATCATTGTGAGTCTATAAGCAGGCATACGATCAGTAGGAACCAATTGGACATTGATACGTGATGCGGTGACCTCATGTTGTATCCAGAGTTGGTGGATATCAACGTGTTTGACCTTTGTGTGAAGCTTGTCATGCTGCTTAATGACAACACCAACAGCTTATTGATTGTCACACCAAATTGTAGGCGTGCAATCAAGTAAGATCAATGCCAGCAGAGAATCTGTTGCAGTAGTTGCAATAAATGAAAGTGTAACCGCGCGAAGCAGTAGAATCAGTATACATTATGCTGTTCTTGTTCAGTGTTCTGTCTTTCTCACCGGGCCATCAGGGTCTGTTTTCATGAGCAAGGTCTCACAGAAAGCAGGATCCAGAGAGAAGCAAAATCGTGGCGGTGTGGCTGCCCGTGGTGGTGTGGCTGCCCCAGAGCCAGTTCCGGCAGCCCAAATCCAAACCACGTTGCGCGGCCGCACTTCTACTCTCCCACAAAGGTCTGTACAGCAAATATTTGTCGTATAGGTCTATAGAATACTCCACCAACAGATCTCGTGATGGTGGCTGTTGTGAGTGGCTCTATAGCATCATTTGGTGTGTACTGTGAGAGTGGTTGGGGTGCGCATCACGCGAACATGCGCATCACACGCATGGACACGGTACTTAAGCGATGACGCTGAAGCAGTTGCCAGGCCAACCGCGAGCGCGACAACACGCTCAGCGGCTTAGCACAATCGCTCACCACTCCACCCAGACGTTTGCCCTACCAGCTTCCACACCTCACCGTCTGGTGTTGCCATGCCCTCTGCATCGTTGCTGGAGCCGGCCATTTACCGCTGGCTGGATGCAGTCTCTGCATCCCCGGCCACCGAGTGCGTAATCAACTGCCGTATCATCATGGCCGTGCTGATACGGATGCAGCACCACCGCTCTGGAGAGCTCGCCCCGCTATCACGACTCATCCGCGCCGCGATCGACTAAGCGGCCTCGCTCAGCAGACATGGACTCGGGTGTTGGCGTTGTCAGTGACGACCAAGAGACGCCTCGTCCTGCCAAACGCCGTCGCGACTTCGATGACACGTTCCATTTCTCACCAACCCGGTCCTCCAGGAGTGAGTCCACTGCGTCTGTTACTTCACACAAAAGTGGGAGGTTCAGCCCTGTCAAGCAGATACATGCGCTAAAAGATCTCGAACAACCGGTCATCTTCTGCGACTTCAACAGCGTCGACGCAGACAGTGAGTGGCCAGATGTTGCGGCGATGCGCACAGCAGCGCAAATGATTGCTGAAGGTGTCGGTATACTGGAGTACGACAATGCAGACGTGTTCAATGCGTCAATTGCCGAACTCCCTCACCTGGACAGGATGAGGCTACAACGTCCATGTGCGAAAGACGCTAGCAAGGCGCTCTATGGATCAACGCCTGCGATCCGCAGTATTGCCAACATCGTCAATGATGCAATCGCACTGAACACTGGTGCAGGAGGCGCTGAAGACGAGTGGAATTCGGATGTCCAGAAGCCACTGCTCAAGCTTGCGCTTGCTACTAGTCGGCACGCCAATGTGCTCTCGCTTCATTCTGTGTAACTTTGCCCTCAACCCACCGCACCTGTTAGTGATGATCGACACTGATCATGACCAGACAATCCGCTCGTATCGACCCTCCAGCTCTAAGCAAAAACAACCTCCCTGGGCGCATCATCGATTACGTCTTCTGCCTCAAGCCTGACTCTACCATCTCCAACGCATATCGGACGCTACGACCCCTCGCAGCCAACACCAACAAGTCTTGGAACCACGTTACCACCACGGCCCGAGACCTGCCCTTTGCAATACACATCGAGACCAAGTCCCCTTTGAAGTCTTGGACAGACGGCAAGCCCCAGATTGGGATCTGGATAGACGCCTGGCTGCGGCGCTGCGAGCTGCTGTGGAAGGACGGCCGAGCCCCGACGGCAGTGATGGCGAAAGACTGGCCAACCTTACCGGTGCTCATCTCGCAGGGGCATGAGTGGCATTTGCTGGTGGTAACAAAGACAATCGAGAGGGTGATGATCAGAGAGCAGGTTATGATCGGGAGTACAAGGAATGTGTGCGATGCGCTTAAGGTGGTGGCCTTGCTGCATTGGCTGCTGAATTGGGCAGAGACGGTTTGGCGGCCGTGGTTTTTGGAGCTGATTGCTGGGGAAGAGGGATGAAGAGTCAACGTGTGGCTGCATCAAGCCAAATCGCAACACAACTTGGCTGGAGCGGATGAAGTTCATGCATTCCCCGATCAACCATCGCAGCCACAATCTAACTACCGAGAAGCATTTGAAATGGTCAATGTTGATCGACAGCCGACAAAGTCTGCAATAGGCGACATCGAGAATTCGTTAAGCCGACTGCATACTTGACAGCGCTTGCCAGACCTTCTGCAGGCTACGCGTCGCAACCTCTGACTAGTCGGGATGATTGAGGAGCGCAATGTGGTGGAATAAGGACCTGGCAGTCGTGGTGAAGAAGGAGCTTCGCTAGGAAACGAACCTAGTCTAAGTTTCCCTGTGACTGCAGTATGGATTGGACCTAGAGGTTTAGCGCGTTGGTGTGCGGGTGATGGGCGGGGTAGACAGGTCGACGTGCGCGCCTGGGCTGGGGCGGAGCAGGTTGGGCTGCATTTGTTGCGTCTGAGCGCATGAGGACGTAGGAGCAGCAGGACGCGAGTGCGTGAGGCATAACAGGAGCAGTCAGTCCTGTCATGGGCGCAGCAGCTGTGACATAGCGCAGGATGCTTGTCTCCTACGCCCACACAGCTGTGCCAGCGGGCGCCTGTCGCTAGGACGGAGTGATTGGGGGCGGAAGTAGCTGCAGGCTGATGCAGTCACAAAAGCTGTGAGAAGCACGTTGCAGTTATTCTATGTTTGTTCCAGCTACTATGTTCTGTCCCAATTCACTGAAGCTTTTCATGTTCTCCTTAAAGCCATGCCCACGATCTGATTTGACTGGTGGATCACGAACGGCAGTTGGAGTGACCGGCTCTCGCTTGCAATTGCAATGGTCCTTGCCTGTGTGCTCACATTGTCGTGTGAGTATGACAACCGTCTGTTCTGGTTGTGGCCTGGAGTGGATCCGAAAACAATTTTCAAAAGCAGACAGCCTCTACGGGACAATTTTCGTCTAAGCAAGTGGAGCTAGGGTATCTAATGTTACGGTATCAAGCGGTCCGTACAAGACCCAATTTGTGACGGTTTATGGGGTAAAGCGGTCATGTCTGCCACGTGTGCTGGTGCAGTGCTCTTGCCTGTTCCAATAGCACTTTCTGTCTGAACGACAGATACGTCATGTAAACAGACCCTGATGGCCCGGTGAGAGAGACAGAACACTAAACAACAACACAACAGAATATACTGATTTTACTGCCCTGCGCGGTTACCCCTTCACTTATTGCATTTACTGCAACACAATTACCCCTGGTTGGACTGTTGTGGACTAGCACGTTCTAGGGACAGTATATATCGTCTCCTCCTAGCTAGATAGCAATTCTGCGCAGTATTCCATCGACTCGATAGTCCTACGTTATCGTTTGCCGTAGCTATCAGTGTTCTACAGCGGCACACTCCGCCACATCTAATGGTACACCCTACGTTCACTTCTTGTGGTTCGCTAGCGTCGGAACGTTGCTAGGGCAAGGCGCACCAACTCTCTTGTTATATGTAAGCCGTGTTCATCTCCTGAGGGTAAGACTCCACCCTGGACTAGCGTTACCCCTCAGCCCTCGCGTCGCGCGCTTAGCCCCAGCTAGCGCGTAATCGACATTCATAGTTGATTGGTCGGTGCGGTAGACTCCAACGTGGAAAACCTCGAAATCATCGAGCTGCAAGACCAGCGTCGTACATTGCGTGTGCTCAAGTAGGCAGTGTTTGAAGAGAAAACACCCTAAATGTCAATTCTACCGACCTATGCTGAGAGTTAGAGCGCTGAAGCGTAAGCTGCTCTATACAAAACTATCTTTTATGAACAGCAGAGCCTCTTCTTAATTTGTTCTACTGCCGTTGCGCCTGCAAGACGTGTCTGCGTCCTTGCGCCTGACATTAAGCCTGTAAAACCTAGGATTGACTGTCGATCAGCCCTTGCTCCTTTGATTCATAGTCTTCAACCTTGACTGCGACGACCTTGCTGGAAAAATCGGCCCAGTCTGGGAAGGAGGAGTTAAAGAGCTTGCTAGCCTTGCCCTTCTGCTTCTCCTTCTGGACGTACTCCACAACAAAATCAATGGCAGATGGCCGACAAGCAATACCTACTAGACTTTGAAAGAAATGCTGAAACGATGTCTGAACGTTGAAACTAACGAGAAAACTCCCGAGCATGGAAGCCCCAGATCCTCTGCCAGCATGCAGTGCAGGCGCCGTGTCAAGACTAGCTTAGAGTGAAAGGATATCGATAGAGCCAAGAATTAAGAACGTATTGCTGGAATTACATTACCAGAGATGGCACAGTTATGGGAGAGCCGAACAGATAGCATTCCATAGGACAAGGACAGTGGAATTCATGGCGGCTCTGCGGTCGAAGAGTGTCACAGGTATATACTGTTCGGTTCCCGGATCCCATCTCTATTGGGTTACTGTACCTTTTTGGTCGGTGTAGCTCAGGTGGGACCGAGCCGAGCCCTCACAAAGAGAACCTTCACCAAAACGTTGGTAATGCCGACGCTGTTGAAACGCAATGTCAGTCCCATCAACTTTGAGACAGCTACTGAAATGATGCCTGCAACTGTCAAGCTTGGGAGCTTTTCTTCCATGTTACCCATCACCAGGGCCAGACGTAGGGCAAGTATCATTGCAGTTGCAAAAAGTCAAAAATGCAGGGGTCCTGGGTTTGAAAACTTAGGACTTTGTACTATTCTTCCCAAGCCGCGTAGGCCAGCTCTTTGGGGTCTAGTAGTGCAATCTGTTGTTGCACTTTCTACACCTGAAGTGTGCCTCCCATAGAAGCCGAAATGCACCCTGAAGTCAAAAAAGGGTGGCTTTCACACTTAGAAATATCGAAGATACTGACCATTACAGCTCTGCTAGGGTTCAGCATGGGGAAATAGTCCTGAGAGATGCAGCATGTGAGGCAAGGAACTTGAAGGGACCGAGTATGTTAGCAAGAAGACAAAATGCTGTTTCTGGGAACATACACGCACAATATATCAGAACAGAAGAGGATGTTGTGAGGCTGTGCAAGCAAAGGTCGGAAAGAAAGAGGCCGCAGTGATCAGATCTCAAGACTGACCTTCCTCTTGCCTGGAATGGGGTCGCAGCAGTGAGGACGCACTCACCAGATCATGTCGCGATGCGTGTACAAGAGGAAGGGCTAGCACTCTGGACATCACTGAGCAATTGGGCTACAAACTCGGTCACTTCAACGGACCTGATGAATATATTAGTAGAGCTGGGAGCTACAAAAACGTCAGTGAAGCTCAATAGCATCGATGTTTTGGGTGCTACAGCTATAAAACCTCAAGGTGCAACTGTTGTGAAATGTGCAAGAGATAGAGGAATCAGTAAAGCAGTAGAAACAGCGGCGAGGGTTGGTAGTGCCAACGTTTAAGGAAGAAGCGCTTGGGTGAGGGGGTGAGGGCGCTGGCACTGCCGGGTACAGAGCTTATGAACTTTACCTCAGAGCAAAGCTGGGGAGGATGCTGTTCAGGATGTCGGTGCGATCGAGGAAGAGGAAGAGAAAGTTCAAAGATGAAAACTTGCCCAGGCTGCGCAGAGCGTAGCCTTTTCCATAAGAACAAGGTCCTCAAGGCCTGGAGCTCGGAGGGCAGGATGTCAATGTAATTGAGATCCAGGCTGTCAGACCTCAGTGACTGTGAATGAGGGAGCTGGGAGGAAGGGAGAAGCGTGATGCTTGCAATGTGCTGGCGCCATGTCCGCCAGTCCTGCCAGGGGCCAGGGGCTGAGCTTGTAGGCTTAGGATGTTGATGCAATTGAGGTCTGGCAGGACAGGAGTATGATGCTGAAGGCGCGCTGACAGGGCGCTCACCATACCTTCTGAAGGCGATGCAGAGCTTGCTGGCTCAAAAAGCCAACTGGCAAAAAAAGGTATGAGCCAGATGCTGAAGGCTTGCTGGATTGGCGGCGCTATGTTGCGCTGGGGACCGCTGACACGGCCACAGTTGGATTGGTGGTGGCTTAGGTGACAACACTCCAGCTCCTCGAATAGTGCACTACCGTGTCCGTGCTCGCAATGCGCATGCGCCGCAACGCGCACCATCAACACTTACACCACCCATAGAAAAATGAGGCTCTACAGCCACACACAAAGGCTATTGCAACTAGATTATTTGGTGGAGTGATCTATAGACCTATACAACAAAATTTGCTACCAAAACTTGCGTGGCTGAAGTATTTTGCAGCTGCGGCTGTTGAGTATTGGTGCAGGTGCTGAGGGCTGCTCATGAGCAAAACTACCACTCCGCACAGCTGCAGAGCCACAATTTTGCTTCTTTCTTGGTGCTACTTTCTGTGATGCCTTGTGCTTACCTTTTTGAGTAGTCTGTGATGCTTTTTGAGAGTTGCGCTTGTGTTTCTTGCGCTCTCTTTCTGCCTTGCGTTGATTGATCTCCTTGCGCTCTTGGATGCGCTTCTTCTCCTGCTCCTCTTTCTCCCTTGCACGCTGCACACAAGTCTGCTCATTGCATTTATCCTTGAGTAGCTTCTGAGTCTTCTTCAGCTCACGTTCAGTAGACTTTCTGAAAGATGGTGGATGTATGTCATCCTGACATGGCTTGCAGCCAACAACAACCCTACCAGTCTTTATACTTGTGTCAGCTCCCATTTGTCAGCTTGCCACCCATCTAGGTATATGAACCCCCTTCTTCCCACCTCTAGATAGTTCTTGTAAGAACCGTACCAACCGTTCTTCCTCATACTACTCACACAATTGCTATTTGACTCCTATCTGATCCCTACCCTACTATGTACCGGTATCCCCCAAGCTACATCGAACGGTTAGGTATATAAGCAGGGCAGTGTACATAGTTATGGTAGATAGTTTTTGAGTATCCTTTTGTACAAGACCTATAGGAATAGAGGGTTACTCCTAGTTCTATCTATCCCAGTGCTCCCATACACCTCGTAGCGGATTTGAACCCATATTGGAGTCCTCTCTTACCTGTGTCGTTACAGTTCTCACTCATGCTTGCAACTCAATTCAATTCATCTTTCAATTCATTCCTCAACTCACTCCTTACTGATCCTATGTGGTATCCCTACACTTGATCCCTTCTTTATCACTTATCCTTTTTACCACTTGTGGTATCCCCACA
>NW_022985385.1:0-15314 GCF_010093625.1 Macroventuria anomochaeta | reverse complement strand
GTGCTGACAAATGGGTGCTGACAAATGGGTGCTGACAAATGGGTGCTGACAAATGGGTGCTGACAAATGGGTGCTGACAAATGGGTGCTGACAAAATGGGAGCTGACAAATGGGTGCTGACACAAGTATAAAGACTGGTAGGGTTGTTGTTGGCTGCAAGCCATGTCAGGATGACATGGGGACAGCGAGGCACATGTTGAGATTGCCCAGTTGCAGATCCGCTTGAGGAGCACGCCTGCTGCTCCCCTTTGCCAGACTACGCTGCCTGATCTGTTCAACACGATACTGTGAGGCAAATGGGACAAGTGTGCATGTTTGGTCTGCCTGCAAGCCTTTGACTGTTGGCGGCGCAGGTGCACAGGCTACCAATGCGCGTCTACGGAGGTAGCTGTGGCTGTGCCCGTCAAGTTAGTTGCGTTGATTGCACACTTGAAATGAAGTTGCGCAGCTACTGCAGCTGCTGTTCTGGTTGCTTGCATTGCATAGTTGAGTAGTTGGTCTAGTTGTTTGGTTGCAGAGTTGAAGCAGTCAGTTGCACTGCAGGGCTTGCTTATGGTTGCAGGGGCCACCGAACACCAACTCACAGCCACAACGCAACACTATCAACTTTTCATCAACGTGTCATCCTGACATGGCTTGCAGCCAACAACAACCCTACCAGTCTTTATACTGGTGTCAGCACCCATTTGTCAGCTCCCATTTGTCAGCTCCCATTTGTCAACTTCCATTTGTCAGCTTGCCACCCATCTAGGTATATGAACCCCCTTCTTCCCACCTCTAGATAGTTCTCACTCATGCTTGCAATTCAAAACTCAATCCACTCAATTCAATTCATCTTTCAATTCTTTCCTCAACTCACTCCTTACTGATCCTATGTGGTATCCCTACACTTGATCCCTTCTTTATCACTTATCCTTTTTACCACTTGTGGTATCCCTACACTTGGTCTCCTCTACACCCTTATCTCCAACAAGCCTGAACCATCTTTCTACCAATCCTTCCATCTCAGAGAGCAGTTGGTATCCCTAGCTGGCTGTAAGGGGCGAGCCGCTGAGGGCAATATGCGATGTAGAACTTGATGGATTTGATAAGGGGCAAGTCCCAGAGCGGTACTTGCAGAATTCTAATACTCCCGCTTCGGAGGTTGCAGGCCCGCTCCGGAGATTGTACGTCCGCTTCGGAGGTACCGAGGCCTGTGCTGTTGCCGAGGCGCTAACAATGGGCCTAGCCCATTACACTGGCCCCCTCTCACACAACGCCACTGTCGCACAGCAATTGTGAAGAGTGAAAAATGTGCGCAGAGTTGTGTTGCACCTTGCTGCAGACTTGCAGCCATATCTGAGACTTGCTTGGGGTCTATACAGATTGTCGCAGTTGTAAATTGTAAAGGGTCAGGCGCAGGGGTCCTGCTAGCGCTGGGTAAAATTGTATAGGGTTTATACAGATATTGACTAGTAGTTAGAAAGCGGATTCAGATAGGCAGACACCTATCAAAGGAAGAGGCAGAGGATTTGACAGCCCAATTAGATGTTAGGGCACATGTTGAGGGGGAGATGCATGAAAGTAGGGCCCGGACAGGTACAGGCAAGCAGCACAAAAGGCACTGCAAGCGTTGTAGAGAAATAGGACACAATTTGTGCACGTGCAAAAAAGATGTGATTGAGAGTAGCATTTAATTTGACATATTGCACATTGCAGCACATTGTTGTGTTGTTGAGTGAATTACATGCAAAAGGCCCAAAGATTCATTGGGGTGGCTGCTTTGCCCGTGTGGCCGCTATGCCCGTGGCTCACGTTATATGTCTGAGATAAAAGATCCAAATGCCAGACAACACAATCATGTCTTGCGTATTTAGTCTATAATGACATATTGATGGGCTAAAAAGATCTGGAGATGTCTAATTAAGGCGCGGCAGTAACAAAGGATCCATCAGCAACCGCTCCATATCCTCAGCGCAAATATGAACAGAGATATCCACCCCGCTGTCGGTCCAAGACGGCCGAGATCCAGACAAGAATTCTCCAGAAGATGGAGGTGCTTCTTTGATGAGAATGTTGCCGTCCAGGTTCGGCACGACGCCGTCCGCGTATCGTATTCGCGAGCCAAGACCGAAGTCGACATCGTAGATGCCGGCACGCGCCCAGGTCGTCACCAGGATATGACGCCGGCCAAGGAATGCTTGCCATATTCGCTGAGGGGACTTCTCATACGCCGCGCTATGAAGATGATCTGCGAGATTTGCCGGGTCGCTGACAGTGGAGATTATATGCCGAATTTTTCGAGCGATGGGAACCATCGCCGAGGTGGCGTTACTTGATTGTTTGTAGCCAATCTCAGAGCCTGGCAGCTCAACATTCATCATGATGATCGGAGAACCCATAAAGTTCTCACCCAGCTTAAAAGCATATCGAACGCCAAGCACAAGATCACAATGGACAGGACCGTCATCCTTCCCAAGTTGACGTGCACGCACAATGCAGGTCCAAACGTGTGCCAACACGGCATCATGTTTGCTGATTCTTGGGCCATCACCGTCAGTACCCTTCGTAGCTTCATTCAAGAGGAGATCGACCTGCATTGTGTTTAGATGAATGGTATAGTCAGAAACAGGCGCCTCAAGATCCCACTCAACCCATGGCATAGGCTTGCCTGCCGGGGGCACCAGTTTGGCCGCATCGAGGAATGGTGCGGGAGGCTTCCCCGGCGCAGCCCACCAATCATACCTGTGCAAGGGCAAACGTTCCGTTCGTCTGATGATGGCCGGGTCCGGCTCCTCGGCGTTGATGTCTCCCGCAGCAAGATTGTCCAACCGCGCCGGCTTAAATTCGGGAGTCAGGACTGGGGCTGTCAAGCCCTTGATGACGGCACTGCTCACACTCGCCCAGTCCTTGATGAAGCGGATGAGGCCCGCGATGTCCGCGAGAGGATGCGCTGTCTTGACAGCGAGGACAAAGCCACCATCTGACAACGTGGTGCATTGGATAGCCATGATCGGCTTGCGCAATCCCGTCGCGGCATCAGGCTCGTTGGGTTGTAGAGCCTGCGCAATGTCGACAGAAGGCACAAATTTACCGAGATTGTCGTCTTTGCGGTCCCAAAGTGGTTGCGTCTCGATGCGCTCTGTTTGGTAGAGTGACTCCGTGGTGGCAGAGCTTGTTGCTGAGATGAACTCCACGCCGACGTCTGCGGAGGCCCCGAAGTGCGTGTACACGCGGCCGAAGCGACGGGCGTGGGCTGGGAATTCTTTGGCTTCAACGGGAACCGACGCATCGTCAACAACAGTGATGGACTTCAGCTGGCCGGCCCATTGAGGATACGAAGTAAGCGCAGTGCTGAGTGTTTGGCGAAGGTGCTCGGCGACGTCCAGCACATCCTTCTCATTGAGGGGCTCGAAGAGCCATACAGCGTTTGTGAGAGCAAATTTAGCGGTGGTCGCGTCCAGCAGCGACAGAGGAACTGCCTGTTCATGCTGCGTTGGCGTTTGAGGAAACACGCGCTCTGTCGTCGTGACTTTAATATCCACCTCGGGCGGCATGGTTGCGGACGGCATGATAGAGTCGGAACGCAGCTTTCAGATGCTGCTTAGGAGACGTTTTGACGATGCAATCCCCTCAGCCGTCAATGAGCGGTTGGGTTTTAGACGCTGAGAGTGACTATTTCTTACCGGTCGCACGAGAGATCCAACAACGCTGTCGCAATCGAATCGTCAAGAGGACACCCACGAGGCACGGGTTGGAAGTGGGGCTTCGGCCTGTACCGACTAGGGAACTGTCCGAACTACCATGATGGGTTAAATCCGGTTGAACCAACATGAAACGAAAAAAATCAAATCTATGTGCATGTCGTGGCGTTTTTGGAAATTTCTCAGTAACAATCTAAGGCATCCATATATTGAAATGAAACTCTAAATTGTTGTTCTGGTAAGTTTCCCAATCATAACCCTTTTGGCTGCGATATGAGATGTTGACTTAACCCAGGTGCTAGCCCTTGGGCTGCTGTACAAACTCGCGCTTTGGTGGTTTCATCCCTTGAGGAAATTCACGGGCCCGATTTCAGCCTCGTTCAGCAATGCAAGTCCTTCACCATCCACATTAACTGATGCACGACCTTGAAAGAAATGTCTTTTGACAAAAGTGGCATAGGTTCTGTACTCGTGGAATTTTATGACAGGCAGACAGCCTTATCGGCAACTTGAATTTCATGAAAATTACGGTAATTAAACTTCTTATCGTCCTTTACAGAGCTTGCCTCATCATTAGCAGAACCTGATGTTCGTGTCGCACCCAACCAACTAAGCTTCAGTTCATCTTTGTCCGCGCAGGCAGCGCTCTCATTAGTCAGCTCGTTTGATTAGCTCCCGCACTAGCGCACTGTAGATATCCGCCTGCTCTGATAGCACCAAT
Organism: Macroventuria anomochaeta; assembly: GCF_010093625.1. Lineage (NCBI taxonomy): Eukaryota > Fungi > Ascomycota > Dothideomycetes > Pleosporales > Didymellaceae > Macroventuria > Macroventuria anomochaeta. Next base: position 10,910 of record NW_022985385.1, on the reverse strand, counting down.
ACAATAACGCTCATATCAGAACATACCCCCTCATCAATCTTCCTCATGACATGATATCTACGGCCCCCGCAAGGGCGTGGAGCCTTTCGTCAAAAGTGAGTTCTACGGAGGCGACTTTGCCGCAGAGTCGCTCTCCACCGTGAGCGAGCGTGATCCCAGGAAGCATGCCGAGATGCGCCGTTATCTCAGCAGCGCTTTTTCAAGTCTCAGGAGCCTCTCATCGCAGAGTTTGTGGACAGGCTTATTGACAAGCTCGAGGAAGCGGGCCATAGCGCACACGGTACGAATTTGGTTATGTGGTTCAATCTAGTCACCTTTGACATCATCGGCAGTCATGCGTTCGGAAAGGATTTCGGTGGCGTTGAAGCGGGAAAGGAGCATTTCTGGGTTGCCATTGTGATGAAAAGCCTGCATTTGGGTGCGCTCGCCGATTGCTTCCGCAGATTTCCAGCAGTGTCAGTTGTTGTGCAGAAGATCTTTCACAATTTATCAACAAGTTGATGACGGAGAATTGTAAGCATCAGAAGTACAGCATGGATTTGTTGCAGAGGTAAGTCTTTGATCTCTGTAGGTATGCACTTTACTTGTCACACTGTCTGACTTTGAACTAGTCGATTAGCCACTCTTTCAGACCGCGAAGACTTCCTCACTAAGATGATCAAAGCACGCGAAAGAGGGATCCATCTCAGACTCTCAGATTGCCGCTCACTCTTCCGATTTTATGTACGTCTTACAAACCCTTGTAACGCCGTCCGCGATTCTAACAGAAAGATCCAAGTATTGCCGGCAGTGAAACAACAGCCACAACACTTTCTTGCATGACTTACTACCTGCTGAAAAATCCTTCCATCTTGGCGCAGCTGCAGGATGAGGTACGGTCATAGTTTACTCGATACGAGGATATCGATGCAGCCACCGCGGTTCCTCTCAAGTACCTCAAGCCTGTTGCACAAGAGGCCATGCGCGTGTACCCTCCTCTTCCTTTTGCGCTTCCTCACGTTGTTCCTCAGGGTGGATGCAGCCATTTTCTTATGTCTGGAGTACGTTTACCTGCGGGCGATTAAAGTTCTTTATCTAACGCAAACCTACAGACCGTTGTTTCGACAAGCACTTTCGCGGCAAGCATGTCGACGGCCAACTTCAGTGAGCCCTGGGAATTTAAGCCGGAGAGATGGATTGGTGAGAACCTTACCAATGATCTCGACGCAAGCCAGCCGTTTTCATACGGAACACGGTCCTGCATGGGACGAAGGTATGGCCCTTCTATGTGCTCATTGTATGATCGAGTGCTGACGTCCATAGTCTTGGCTGGATGGAGCTTCATACCATCATGGCGAAGATCATTTACCGGAATGACATGGAGCCAGTTGATGACAATGTTGACTAGCATTGCGATCCGAGGATGCCAACTCTCTGGGAGAAACCCCCTCTTATGGTGAGATTGAAGAGGCGCGTGTAGTAATTCACACGGAAGTCAAATAAGATTGTCCGGAAAGCAGGCAAAAGGCCGGCAGGAAGAACTTGGTTACCAGTGTTTTTAAGAGAAAAAAATTGCAACAACTGTTGGTCACACCTGGTGGAACATGGCAACATAGTGAAAATTGGGGTAAGTGAATGAGTTGTTCATGCAAAATAAGAGAACAATATCTGTTCAGAGCTTTGCTTCAATTTCAACCTAGTTTGACAAGGTGGAACAACTTTACGTTATACATATGACTACTAAGTTGAGGTTTCCTCAGCAGTCACGGGGATTACTAAATCTAACCGAGCCTTCAAAGTCATATGGTTGATCTACAAGATGACAAAATTTATACCAAGATATCCTGCGAAGCTACAAAAGGCCTAGATAAAGTTTCCCTCCTGCCATCAATCGCAGTTCGAAGCATTGACAGCAGCATCTAGAATAGGCCCAACCAAGGTGCTATTGAGATTTTGCACAGTCAACCCCTCGTCGGACGTGAACTCAGGAAGGAAACCTCCAATGACTGGATTAGGCGATCCTGAAGTAACAAAGCTTGCAAAGTAATGCTGCATGATGACGGCCAAAGTGGCGTTCACCCCTGAACCCGGGTTGCTAGGGTCCATGAACGTTTATCCCAGGTCATTGGCGTGCCATGCCGGCGGTACAGAAAATTGATAAGCGAAGCTGGCATTGAGGGGTCCAAATACCTTGTCTATGAAATAGTTGTTGCAGGTAATGGGGGCGACTGCAATTACGCGGGCTATGCGGCCCAGTTGGTTCACGTAGCCAAATGATCTATCAAAGATGGCTGGGTACAGCGTTTGCTCGATGGCCGACAGCGCAGACCCGAATGCTTGAGGAAACAGGAGGGCGATATTCAAGTCGAATTGGCTTTTGTTGTGGATGACAGGGGACGCAAACAAGAGGCCTTCGTTCGAGTTGTGGCCTCCCATCACTTGTATCGAGTGATCAAATTGTCGTTGATGCAAAAGAAAGGGAGGATATTCCGTGTAGCGATCATCATCTAATACAGGGCCTATTGTGATGAATTCGTCAACTTTAAAGTCTCGAAGGAAGTATTCCATAATACTTACCAAACCCAAAGGTGCCGCAAGGCCGAGAGTTACCCACAACAATGCCATTGGCAGTCTGCAGGTTCTCAGTGGGCAGAGTTTGAAGTTCAACCAACGAAGACACATTCGAGGCTTGTAAGACCTGGCGGAATGTTTCTTCCTGCTGAAACTTTGAAATGTAGTAGATATATGGGCTCTGCACGATGGTCTTTTTAGATAGCGAAAGAGATGAAACCCCAGGTGAGGTAAGATGGTAAAGAATGGATCCTGCTCCCGCTGACTCTCCCATAACAGTCACCGCATTGTTGTCTCTGCCAAAGAGGTGAATGTAATTTTGAACATATTGAAATGCAAACACCTGATCCTAGAGTCCGAGATTGGGAGAAATGTGCGGGGAGTCTGAGCCAGCAAGAAAACCCTCGATGGATTGTGAAGATCAGCAACTGTATGTCTACAGTGTGGTTGACAGGCACTACTCACAAATAGTCCCAGATGGTAGTTTATAGACATCTATATGAGCTCCTGGTCATTCTGGGCTGCAGCATCCAACAATCCGACACCAGACCCATATTCCGTCTTTGAGCCCTGTACGTAGCTGATGAGTGTAATAATGTGAACTGTCGATTGAGTACTATGAGAGAGCACGAATATCTACAGTGCGCGGGAGCGGGAGCTAACCCGAACGAGCTGGCCTATGAGAGCGCTGCCTGCGCTGACAGTTTGGGCTAGAGAACACGGAACTCACTTGTTTGCAACAAGCAGCCACTGATTTCCGATTTGATGTTTAGCAAATAAACTTGCAACTTTTATTTGATTCATTAAGCTTATAAACTGCTTTGACTATTGTGAAACTACTGTCCCCTAACCTCCTTAACGACTCTCTTAGTGTTACAGTTAGCTATCCAACAGTAGGGTCTGATAATAAAAGTTGGGGATTGATGCTGTAGATTAGATATCGTAGGTCTAAGTTGTAGTACTAGGTGTGCTGAACAGATTAGGTCTCTAAGGGCTAAGGTGATTAGTCTAAGACCTAATAAGGTAACTTATAGTGAAGGGTAAGCTAAAAGTATCTAAAGGTGTTTACAAAGTTAATTACTAAAGAGCTAACGTGTTTCACAAGCGAGCGCTGCACCCAAGCAAGCGCCGTGTCACGAAGATGCTACGAGTAGGCCCTTTAGGACTCGCTGGGAGTCTAAATCAATTACTACGTACGGTATCTAAGTAGGTACAAGACGTTGTGTACCGAACAGAACTCTACCAGCAATAGTCTATATACTTACATGTGGATTCATTCGGTTACTGGTTAATAATCGGAACTGAGTTGGATAGGTATCGGGGTTGCAAGTCCCAGAGCAGGGCTTGCAGAATTCTAATACTCCCGCTTCAGGGGTTGCAGGCCTGCTCCGGAGGTGACCGGAGGTTGTACGTCCGCTTCGGAGGCGCGTAATGACGCTGGGGATTTGGTGCGTACGGTCAGGGACAGTACGGAGCGGATCCGGATATTGTCAGGGGATCTGGAGAGGATACCGTGACACACGACTTCAACACTGGCAAGCTATACCAAATAGGCTTATCACTCAGCTTATTAGCTCAATGCCTCAGCGTATGAGTGCTTGCAGGGCTGCCTGTGGGTGGCATACAAAATACTAGTATAAAACAAGTACAACACCAGAAATTTGATTGATTTCACCATATGTAGCTATCTCAATTGCCTCAAAAAGTGAGTGGCCGGCACGGCGTTAGGGCAGGGCACGGGCCAGCACTGCAAAACTTATGACCCAGTACTGTACTATCCATTGCCTGTACCCATCGACACATGTAGTGAGGTTTACCTAGTAAACAGCGCAATGCCGCCTCCTTCGCCTTCTCGCCCGCCCACCTGAACCGTAAGGCCAGCCTTGCCGTAGAAACCACGGTTTTTCTCGCCGCAGAGCACACTCGCGCATGTGCCCGAGCCCTCTTTCTGCGCCTCTTGTACACCCCATTGCGCTAGTAGCTTGCCTACTCCCTTGCCTTGATAGTCCGGGTCAACTCCACATACATGCAAGTCCCAACACTCGGTGCGATCACCAGTCCAATACACTTCCGAGGCGGCGACAGCTGCGTCGAGGAAGGACGATCGCGAAGGATCGGCGGCGCGGTTTGGGAAGATACGGCCCATTACAGCGTGGTACGAATGGATGGCTGGTGTTATCAGATTTCCTGGACAGTATGAGCCTGCGGTCCAATGACAGATGTATGCAGTCAACTCACGCGGATCCAACTTCAGCAGCTCTCTCTGAGCCCCTCCATCACCGAGCCTCCTCCAATCCGCAGCACCAACAATGGTCTCCATATTCTTCTCTTCTGTGGTCACAACTACCATGAATTGATGTCTCCAATCCCAAAATCGCTCTCGGACGCCTCTGAGCAGAAACCAGTACACGTCCTCAGGGTATTGTTGGCGATGGGGGTGCATGATCTCGCCAATGATCTCATCGTCAAAGAAGGCTTTGTGCCAAACCCGAGCTATCTGGCTCAGATCTGATAGCTGCGCTTCACGAAGTTTGTAAGTTGCTGTCGCCTTGTCGTGAGTCGCAGCTAAATCTGTCTTTGAAGTAGCGCTCATGGTGATATATTTTACGCAGAGAATCCACGATCGCTCAGAGATTTCGAGATACAGGTGATAGACGGAGAATTACAGGAGACCCTGTACAACAAGCCTTTCAACCTCACGCAGGAGCGTGCCAAGAACGTAACCTTCGAGCGGGATCAAGCGAGATGCGATCTCGGTGTTCAGTCCGTACATAGGCAATGCTTGGTTGGCTGAGCCGTTTACGCGTGCGGCGCGGTTGGGCTGTACGGGGAGATGTGGCCTGATGGCGGGCGACGCGCACGTCCTCTCGGGCACGCCCCACAACCCGAGCAAGCGTCGCAGCGGTTAAAACTCTATGCTAACTCCCAAAGCCAGACGAAGGATTCCATGCATAATTTTCCATAGGAAAGAAGTTTTATACCCTTATCATTTTCTATACTTTTTATGGTTGCGGCGCGGGACCTGCATCAATCAATACAAATCTGATCGGAGGTTTTTCAGCGATAGGATGTTTCTTGTGGGCTCTGTTGATCGTTTCCAGGGTGCTTTGTCAGAACGTCTTCCAACTCTTCGTTCACTCAAATCCGCTCCACGGTCCAAGCGGTCTCTTTGCGGATGATCAGATCCTGACTCTCGCCACTTCCAAGCGAACTCCGTTCGCCAGCAATCCGTTGCGAAGTTGTGACTTGTGTCTCAAAGTCTGGGTGGCTTTTTGCGGAATACAAATCTCCCATACCTGTTCGAGAAGCTGGGGGTGCGTGAGAGTTCAGGTTGTTCATCTCGAATGTCCCATTGCCGTAGGCCTTCGTTGTGTAGCCGCTGCTGAATTCTGCTTCGCCCCAACTGGCAGATAGTGATTGCAGAAATGCTTTCAAATTCGGGATCGTCGCAGAAATGAGAGAAGTGGCCATGAGCGTTTGTTGCAAGATGAAAGTCGGTACAACAGCGAGTGATGACGGCTGGCCATTCGAGTAGCTGATCCACAGATCGAGATGAACAGCTGATAGAGCAATGACACTATGGCTCGTTAGTTGTATCCCAAGGAGTTAAGTTGCATGGAACGTACACGAGTCGAAAGCAGAACGCTGCGATGACACGAAGCTTTGTCTCTACTTTCATTTGGACCTGCCACACCATGTATGAGGGCAAAATCAGGGTCAAGCCTTCACTGGTAACATCTAGTGCGGTAACTAGGCTCCAACGAGCGATCTGGCACACTCTCAGCAAAATTCATTCATCACCATCAGGAGAAAGTGTACCTGGCCATGGCAGTGCTTGGTAAGGAACAATGACGAAGGACATCGTATGGTGCTGACGAGTACTGAAACAATACCACTCAGCGTGGTTAGGGCGATTGTGATGTCGCAGAGCAGAGCGGTGTTCTTCTGGTCCCGAACGAACAACCTTCGTAGGAGGAACAGGACTGACAGCTTTGCTAAGTAATGCGAAGCTACAAAGAGCGCACGAGACGAAAATGCAAGCTGTAATCTATCAGCACCTGCTGTAGGCAAGCTACTTGGCTTGAACTCACCCTTCCAGCCAACTGAAGGTTGTCAGAATCTTCTGACACCTTGCCGAGGCCATTCTTGAGCGCACTGAACACAACGATGCTCTGTACAAACGCAAGCGCCTAGGCCAGTCAGTGGTGCCACCTAGGATCTTGCGTAAGAAACGTACCGTACTGATGACAATGAGGCTGTCGTCCCACCCGAACACTCTCCACTTGATGAAGACTCGAATCAACAACACACCTACTACATAGGTCAATGCCAAAGCCGCCGCAATCCACACTGTCGCACTGTGGTTCTCAGGAGAATAGTGAGCGAAACGATTTCCCACAGATGTGTCCCATGGGAGAACACTGGATTCGGCCACATTGTTGTCCATCTTTGGTAGTGGTAAGTACACAGGAACTGGTCCACGTTGGCTGTTTCGAAGCTCATGGCCAGTGATTAAGACCTTTTACTCATACGTACACAGTATCACCTGAATGGATTCTGTTGGCCAAGATGAATCCTGCATGCGCGTGCATAACCGGGACCTCAAGATTGCATCCCATCCAATGACTGGATGCACTGTTAAATACGAGATGCCGTGTGCCATGCCAGCTTGGAACCGAGTGTTTGGTACCGTCTATCTGCCATCTCTCCAGCCTGATTAGAGCATTTCGTACACGTATCTCGCAGTGATCATGTTCCCAACTTACAGTGATCCTCCTTCACAGTACGGCAAGCAGTGCTGCGAGGTTCTGGTGAAGTGACTTGAATGGTCGGCGATCCCCAACCGCTTGATATATACGATTTTTCAGACAGATGGAACCAGTCGTCTTGCGATTATTCTACCTTCTACAGGATCACACGTAGGAGCATGGTACGCCGTAACGGATGCACCGCAGTGAACTGATTGGACTGCTCCCGGTGGAGCCACTCGGCACGGAAAGTGGATCCCTCGTACCGTCTAGTGGCTAGAAATAATCAAGCTTTGATTTATCCGCCACTAGGCCAATCCCACGCTAAACCTTCTCCGGTGGGGTTGCATGGACGGGACAGCTTCCACATTGCTACAGCAGTTAGTACTCCGTTCGATCACCATTCGTTTCGTGAACTGCTCAATGGATTTGACCCACTTGCACGGGCATAGATTGCGGCACAGCATAAGAAAAATTCTTGCGCATGGTCGCCATTCCTCGCGCAAGAAATTGCCTGGCGTATTTGAGACGAGCATACGTAGATTGAAAAGGTCCGGCTACAGAGGGAAAACGAGTTTATGGTGGTCGTTGTTAATGCGATCGGCGAACAACAGTAGAACAATTTATCGTGTCGGTTGGGCCCAGCATCGCGGGACGATAATCTTATCACTTATAGTCATAGCTGACTGACATGGGTGTGAAACCGAACGTAAGATCCAGAACATAGTATAGGAGGATTGCAGCGGCGTGGCAAACAACTGTGCAAACCGATTATGCATTGTGGTAGCATTCCCTCCGCGTAGCGCAAAGTGGGGGCTGCATGAGCTCTTGCCCTGTCATATAAGACGTGTTGCCCTCCAAAGTCGAGCATCCACCTAATTACCTCCTGCTTGTTTTGCTACGTTATTCTATAACGATGGACCACCACAAAGAAGCCGAGTCGCACGTGGATAGTGATCCAAACTTCTTGGACGCAGGCGAGCCGAATGCTTTGGTGTCAGAGAAAAATGGTACCACTGCCGATGTACACGACATGATGCGAATGGGCAAACGACAAGAAACCCAACGCAACTTCCGTCACATTACGATTATTGGTTTCTGTATGGTCATCCTATCGACATGGGAAGCCATATTGTCGACGGCGGTATTTTCGTTGAGCAACGGTGGCACTGCTGGGCTGATCTGGGGATACCTAATCTGTATGATTGGTTTCGGCTTCGTTGTAGCCTCGCTTGCGGAAATGGCCTCGATGTAAGTATCTGAAAGACGTGTTGCAATGGGTCTAACATTTTCAGGGCTCCAACATCTGGCGGTCAGTACCACTGGGTCAGCGAGTTCGCACCACCGAGCTGCCAACGGTTTCTCTCATACATTGTCGGGTGGCTGGGCGTCCTCGGCTGGCAAACCGCTGCCGCGACTGTGTCGTACTTGACTGGCAAGCAGCTCCAAGCTCTCATCATTCTCTGGGACTCATCATACGTTCCGCAGGCATGGCAAGGCACAATGCTTATCTGGGCTGTACTTGCGGTCAGTCTTATCTTCAACACTTTCTTCTCGAGAAAACTCCCACTTGTTGAAGGTGTCATTGTGGTGCTCCACGTTGCTGGTTTTTTCGCAGTCATTATTCCTCTGTGGGTCATGGGCGACCGCAGTAACACTGGAGATGTCTTCACACTTTTTCAGGACAACATGGAGTGGGGCAACGTTCCCTTGTCGACCATGGTCGGACTCACAGGAGCTGCCAGCTGTTTTGTCGGTATCGAGGCCGGCGCGCACATGGCCGAAGAGGTACGTAATGCGGCCCATGTCATTCCTCGCGCGATGATGTGGACGTGGATCGGCAACGGACTGATGGGTTGGATCATGGCAATAACGTTTTGCTTCTGCGTCGGCGACACAATGTCGGTCCTATTGACACCGCTGGGTTCGCAGCAAATCCAGGTGTTCCTCAACACTACCGGATCCGCGGCTGGTGCCACAGGCTTGACTTGCATCATGCTTGTCATCGGAGTCTTTGCATGCGTTGCAGTCATGGCAACGAACTCGCGCCAATTGTTCGCATTCGCGCGCGACAACGGGGTGCCTTTCTCGAGCATCTTCAGCCAGGTAATTCAATCCACTTTCGAAGAGACACGGAACGACAGCTAAAAAAAATTCAGGTTTCACCGACCCTAGGAGTACCGCTCAACTCAGTATATTTGACGATCCTCTTCGTACTGCTGCTGTCGTTGATCAACCTCGGCTCGAGTGTGGCCTTCATGCAGGTCATTTCCCTCGGCGTTGCTGCAATGTTGACATCGTACTTAATATCGATCGGCTGTGTGGCATTGAAGAGAATTCGTGGTGAGCCGCTGTTGCCTTCCAAGTTCAACCTGGGCAGGTTGGGGCTGCCGATCAACATTATTGCCGTGTTGTTTTTGCTCTTCCTGTGGGTCTTCACATTTTTTCCATCGGCACCTCACCCAGCAGTTGCTGATATGAACTGGGCGGTATTGGGATATGGATTGGTCATCATCTTCGCTCTGGTGTACTATGCCATTCACGGTCGACATGTGTATATTGGACCTGTTGAGTACGTGCGCAAGGGCCAGTAGGTGTGTGGTAAATAGACGTAACGATAGAGTTCCACGATAGATAAACTTTTTCTTTCACGTTTTACCCCACAATCGTTGTAAAGTGAACCAAGATGACAGACCGGCGGATTGATGGAAGGTAGCCGCCGAAAGACCACGGAGTTGATGTCAGTGCTCAGGGAACGTTCCCTCAGTCCCTATAAGGCGGTTTGGATCTGTCAGCTAGCCGTATTTGGCCTAGCTTCTTCACAGCGTTGATATATTTCACATAGTCGTAGCTCATAAAAGAATGATGACACAATGCTTCTCAACTGTTCCTATTGATAGCAGGGCGAATGGCCAGCTTAGTGGTCACCACAAAGAAGTACATGTCGATGCACTCAAGAGATATCCAGTACACCACGACACTAGCGTCAGAAGTACGGCGGAGGCAGAAATCGAAAGGTTGTCTACCGTGAGCGAACAGCAGAAGATAAGACGAATGTGTCGGAGGAGAAGGATCCACCGATAGCCATCACGTGGTAGACTAGCGTCTATAGGATATATCGAGCTTCTGCTCACCTACAATACAGCACGACAACCACCTAATCTTGACAGAATGCAATGTATTACGCGGAACAGAGCCTCCGAGGAGATTGATTTCTTTGCCCAATAAGACGCTCTTATCTCCGCTTGAAGGATAGGCTCTTCGTCTAGCTTGTCTTACTTGATACAGAATGTTGCGGTATCGGTTGGTCCGTACAGTGTCTGACTATACCCCTGACCACTACCCTGGACTAGTGTGTTACAGGTCAGGTATATAGTCGTCTCCTCCTAGCTAGATAGCAATCCAGCGCAGTATTCCATCGACCCGATAGTCCTACGTTATTGTTTACCGTAGCTATCAGTATTCTACAGCGGTCCACACCGCTACACAGAACAATGATACCATTTGGTGGCGTGGGCCGCTGTGGTATACTGATAGCTACGGTAAACAATAACGTAGGACTATCAGGTCAATGGAAGATTGCTCTGAGCTGCTATCTAGCTAGGGGATGAC
>NW_022985384.1:507489-549464 GCF_010093625.1 Macroventuria anomochaeta | reverse complement strand
GATAGCGTTGTGCTCAGAAGGCTTTGTTTTATCCTCCTACAGCAGAAACCAGAAAAAAAAAATCCTAACCTTCACCCATATTTCAACACTTGAATGGCTGGTCTCGATAGTCAGTGCTGTGCGTTTGGCACGCCGGTCTCACAACAACTTGCGCTGGGCGCTGAACATTGTTGAAGGGGTGAAGTACAGGTCACATGACCCATATATCACTGAAGTATAAGTAGAGGGCTAGCCCCAGTATCAATCAATTATCCTTTTCTTCCAAATTCCTTCTCCCTACTTAACAAACATCGTTCATTTTGGGAAAGGAGAAGAAGTCCAAGGTCAGATAGAACAAGAAATTTCAAGGCTAGGACTGAAGCTATGAATTTTAACAGCAGCAAGGCAGAAACACAAGCTGACAACTGCGACACAAGGCATTGTGTTGGTGCGGGGTACAGCCGCTTCTACCTTGCTCCCCAGGCAGACTCCTACTCATGAAGTAGGTTGATTGGTTGAACGATAAAGTTGCCAAGCAACAAGGCGTTTGCATTCCGAATCCTCGTGAGAGCCTTGAATGAGCAAAACCGTTGACGATTATTGGTGCCCGGCCTGAAGGGTCAAAGCCTGCTCTTTCATTTCTGACACCCCACAGGGAAGGTACATCCATGATGACGATTAGACACATTTACGCGAGCTTCTTACAACATCGCAGCATCCACAACCACACAACGGCAAAGATAAATGTTTACGCGCAATGCATGTGCGTGGCTTGGAGTGCGAAAGTTGGAAAGACGAGGTCTGGCTCTTGCCTACATTGTGACGCTTCTGACGTGGCCCAGACCCTGAACCAAACATTCACAAGCTCTCACCAACATCCTGAATGAATGTTTACCCCGCGACTTCGGCATCGAAATCGTCGTGAGAATTTCGGACAAGGATTTCACACAGACTCTGATGCATGTACCTTAAAATCAAGCAAGCCATCAGTTCATCACCACCTGTCAAAAACCGAGTTTCAACAACATTTGTGACGGTTTATGGAGTAAGGAGGTCATGTGTGCCACCTGTTTTGGTGCAGTGTTCTTGCTCTTTCCAACAAGCACTTTCACCCCCCGGCTGCACGACAAATACGTCATGCAAACAGATCCTGCTGAGGGTCTGGTGAGAACGGAACACACAACAACAACATGATATACTGATTTTTACTGCTTCGCGCAGTTCGCCCTGACTTACTGCCCTGCGCGGTTACACCTTCATTTATTGCATTTACTGCAATAACCTTCTACCATGGTAGCTCGGCCATCGGGTCAAAGGAACTTGTCATGCGTCTTCTCCAAAGTCGCATTGTTGACCTGTTACGAATTCGTCAGCGTCTTTATGCACACGGTGCGAAGATTCACATACCACCTGCAGAATATCTTGACAGCTTGCTCCACTGACGCAGCCGACGGTGCCATATCAATCCCTTTCGGTTTGAGCCTCTCAAAAGCTACTTCGGCCATCTCTGTCGCGGCCATGCTGGACTACGTCAGCTTCAAGAACAGTGAAGTCTGTACCTATACTTACCCCGGATATTGTGCCCAGACAATGACGTCTTGCTGCTCAAAAGAGAGCCACCTGAAGAGGAAGTTGGCAAATGCCTTGCTCACGCCATAAGCCGACAGGTCAACGGCGGTGTTCATGGCTGTCAAGCTTCCAGCAATGCGAGACGTACATGAATTTGCCCTTGGTCTCGCTCTTCGACTCGCGCAGCAATGCCGCCACGGCTTTGAACAGCTCCAATTGGCCGTATGCGTTAATGTCGATGAAGGGTTGAATATCGGAGACCTCAGACTCGATGAGCTTGGGGCTCAAACTGGCGTTGCCAGCATTGGTGAGGACTACGTCAAGAGAGTTGATGTTGTGCTCGGATTTCCAAGATGTGATAACACGTGTGATGGTATCAGTGGAAGCAACATCGACCTTGATGACGACAATACGAGTTCCATAGGTCCTCGAAAGCGAATGCAGAGAGTCTGTAGACGCAGCCTTTCGAACTGCCGTTACAACGATGGTATCGGGGTTATTGAGATATGCCGCGACGAGGTCCTTGCCAATACCTGATGTTCAGGTGGTCAGTTTATTGTTTGAGACAAAAGAGAAGGGTCTACGAACCGCAGCTCGCACCTGTGACGAGGATAGTGGTAGTAGATGATATTGCTGATGGACTTTAGGTTGAATGTAGTGAGAGATCGACCTAGGGAACTGGCAAACCTGGCTCTTCAGCGAGAGTGTTCGACGCACAGTCATAAATACCTTCCTGCTGCGCGGCGTGTAAACTACTTGAAGACTGGGACTGATAGTCTGACGGTGGTAGGAGTGTACCTTACTGCGCAGGAGGGGCTGTGGAATGCACAAAGCGAGATTGGGTGGAGTAGGACGAGAAAGGAAAGACAGGAGCTTCAGGTGCTGGTCAACGCTTGAGACGACATGATGGCGTTGGCAACTCCTGGCGACAACTTAGAAGAGCTTGGTGTACTGGTCATGAGCATGCTGTGGGGCCTGAGAGCTACGCGGAATTAGCTGGGGACTCGAGTACAGTATCAAGTATGGCTTGCACTGTCAGGCGTGGACCCGGGATGCTCTGGGCCTTTGCTAACCTTCCTGATGATGTCAAGGTCAGACCAGACAGTTACATGAAGCTCGACCGCGAATGGCGGAGGACTCATGGGCCAACGCCGGACGAGAATCCGGGATATGTGGGGATATCAGCCCCGGAGGATGACGTGCATGCGCCGTGGAGACACTGCCGATACACGCATGTGGGATGGATGCAGCTGCACATCAAGATAGAAAATGTATGTTTAGATTATGGGTGAGGATGCTAGGAAAGCTGCGTACCAACTCTTGTAGTTGCAGGTGAAATGCAGAGAAGACGCACATTAAGCACTTTTGGCGTGCCAAGCAGCTGTCGCAGTATCCTGGATGCTCACACCACCACATGAACCCAAAAGCGGTTCTGTAGAAAGGCCGTCACAACGCCCGCTAATAGCAACACCACATGCACAATCTGCCACCTCCCTTCAATCCCAGATCTATGTTTCACTCAGCGTGACTGCCGCCACACCACCGATGGTAGCACCCAATCCCACACCCACAACGCCCTGCTGCGCCCTCGTAAACCGCCTGCTCTCCCTGTAGCTGGGTTTGACGACGTTGTCAGGCTCGGCGATACCCATAGAACCAGGCGGTGCATCTCTGAGCTGTCCATACCTCACCCGCCTCTTCCCAACCTCCTGCAACACCTCTTCGAAATCACCGTGCTGGGCTTTGACATAGTCCGGTCTGATGACGGGCGCGTTGAACGCATTTGCAATCTCGAGCGGGCCGAGCGTGACCTTGCGACCAAGCTGCCAGAATCCCCAGTACACGGGGAGAACGAGCAGCATGGTGACAAAGCTGGCCGCTAGCGCGCCACCGACATAGTTGAAGTCTGTCTTGTACTCTTCGACGATGCCGGTCACCGAGGTGAGCGCCGTTTGGGAGGACATGCCGCCGGCAGTGCGGTTGTGCACATCAGTGGTGGGCTGGCCTTTTAGGTACAGGGCAGCGACGAAGGAGAGCGTGTTGATTTTGCGCAGCAGTTCGACTGTGGGATCGTCAAGGTCCGGGCGGTCAATGTCGTAGTAACATCGGCTGAAGGTCTCGGTGTCGGTGTCGGCGAAGAAGGTGGTTTGCGCTTGGCCGCCACGGAGCACAATGTCCCAATCATCCTTGTATGTCAGGTTCGCTGAGCTGGAGTAAAGGTTGTTGAGCACGTAGACCAGAGCTCCAATGGTGGATGTCTCGTTGAATTTCTCCTTCAGGTCGACGTATTCGAGGAACTTGAGTTGATCGATCTGCGGCTCGGTGATAGGCGTGCTGAGTGGGTGCGAGATATTGTCGGTATAGAACTTGACGTGTGTGACAATGTTTCTTCCCTCGAGCTCTTCCTCAGAGGGCACCATCACTGTGACGGGGTATTCGACGATGGCTGGCCGGATCTCGCATGTTCGTCGTGTGAGGCTGCCTGGGCAATCGTTGTCTGTAGCGCCGGCGTGGCTATCGACGTACAGCATATCCATATTGATGCTCGCGTATGGCTTGGTGTCGGATGCCCAGGAGGATGAGAAGCCGATGTTCCACAGTGGGTATGTCGTCTCGACGCCACCAGCTGAGCTTTGATGTTGCAGACCATAGTTGACGTCTTCGGTGGTGGTGCTGCAGTTGAACGCAAAGCCCAGAGCCTTGAAGGCGCCACTGCATTCTTGTCGGAAGGGACAGTCGAAGAACGAGGCATTGTTACGCAAGGTGTCGTGCACTTTGCCGTTTGCGATCTTGCCATTGTAGGCATTGATCACACCAGCCCAAGCTGTGTCAACAGTCTTGATTGCTCCGTTCTCTCCCGGGACACCGCCGCTATTCACAGGCCAGTTGGTCTCCATCCAACCCGTGACCGATACATTTTTATAGTTGACTTGTTGCGTGACGATGGTCTTGGTCGCCTTCTGAAATAGTGTACTGTCGATGATGGCGAACTTCGTCATCAGTGCCGCAAGCGCAACAATGTTGAAGTGCTTCCCGGATGTCACGATGGAGTAGAAGCTGTATGAGTATGCGTGGTTCCTGTGTAGTGTGCCGAGGGAGCTGCCTTGCATAGCCTTCCTCCACCATGCGATGGCCAAACCTTGACTGATGAATGTGATCAAGCCCAGGTTCTGGAACTGGTTGGCAATGTTGATCAACACGTTGGGTTGGATGGGGAAGCGTGTGAATGGCCAGTCCTTGACGCGTTCGTTGTTTGATGCACCGAGAACAGCGACAGCCATGGAGGTTGCGACGATAATGATGACGAGACCCGAGAAGCCGATCCATGGGAACTGCTGGCGGAAGCCGGGTTTCCAGTCGATGCCATCTTCGCTGCTGTCGTCGCCGTTAACTTCAGCGGTCTCGACGTTGGGGGCCTCCTTGTAAGATTCGGATGAGGATGTGAGTGTGTCGTTGACGCTGCCTCTCTCCGTATTTGTTGTTCTGTGCTGATTCTGTGCGGGTGTGATGGTATCATTTGGGTTTGGAGTTGGGGGCGAGGTCAGCTTTGCCAAAGTAGCTTGGTCGGTCCGCTTCTGATCATGCTGTGCTGGCGTGGTGTGGTCCATCGTGACGACTCAATTTTATTAATGAAGGGATGAGAAGAGGAAGAAGAAGAAGAATTGAGAAACAAGTACCAAGGTACGCAGCGTGGTACGTCTTGACGGCACGGATGAGGCACAGCTGTGAGACGTGGAAATTGGATGTAAGACCAACAATAAACCTTCGTGTGGCCCCAAACTACCACTTGGATATATTCTCACCCCCCGATCCAGACATTCTTAGTCCACATCTCCAGGCGTCCCTGCAGAAGCTGAAAGATGAGCCTGCAAAGAGTGCATCAAACACATGCATACACAGACGCTGGTGCGGTTATCAATTGGTGCTCAGGCGATTCCGAAGGGTCGGCGCGAGCGCCACGATCCACGCTGCACCAATCACGCTAACGCTGGCGTCCCCACGGTAGAAGCGCGCTCAGCTCTGGCGATTTTCTGCATGCGGTCGTGTCGCGTGTGGAAAGCTGACAGGAGGATGATGAGGCTGCAGAGCCAAGACACCGAGTTCGTATGCTGCCAAGACAAGACCTGGACAGAAATGTCCATGTTGTGGCCGTGCTGTCGGTGAGCGACCATGCTGACGACTTGGCAAGGGTTGGCAAAGCTTTATTTGCTTGACGCAGTGCCTCACTGCATACGACCACCATTCGCACCGGGTTGTTGTGGGCGCGAGGTGAGTGGTGGGGTTAATGCCCAAGTGGCTAGTAGAAGTGCAGAGGCATGTTCATAGCCATGTGCCTGCGTCGAGGTTGCTGTGGTGCTCTTGATGACCCCGCGATCGTGCTTTCGAGCGGTTAACGTCCATGTCTGCCATCCCTCTGGAGGGTGAAGCAGCAAGCGAGAGACTTGTGTTGCTGATTGCTGATTGTACAGTGTTGTTCTACATATGTTTAGGTACAGGTCTAAGGTAAGTCATACATACAAGTACAATGCGCTCGGCCTACTCCCAGCGCGCCTCCTTCCTCAGCGGCTTTTCCCAATCCTTGACGTGGTCAGCAATGACCTTAGCGGCCTGGTCCGCGGTGAAGTTGCGGCCGATGGCTTCGACGAAATCGCCCTCAGGGTCTGCGAATGTTAGCGCTGCACTTTTGCGTGTGAATATTCGTGCCCTACCCATCAAGTAGAAGTAAATGCTGTGGTCGACCAGGTAGTCCTGCCCCGGCGCGACATCCTTTGGCGTGCTGAAGTACACGCGATACGCCTTGCACGTATCCTTGATCTGCTCGTGATTCCCCGTCAACCCAATGAAATCCGGGTGAAACTCCGCCAGATACTCCTTCAGCACCGCCGGGCTGTCTCGCGCAGGATCACACGTGATCATAAGCGGCAACAACACATTCCCGCACTTCTCCCGCACCTTATCATACATCAACGCCATCTTGTCCAGCTCATCCGGGCAGATATCCGGGCAATGCGTGAAGCCAAAGTACACCAGCGAATACTTGCCTAGCATATCGTTGGAGCTGAACACCTTGCCGTCCTGGTCCACGAGCTCAAAGGGGCCGCCGACCTTGGGCTTGCCGACGCCCTTGGTCTGCTCGGCTACGCGCTTGCGCGCCATGCGCTCCTTCTCGTATGTGAAGTAGGCCCACAGACCGCCGGCGGTTGTGACGAAGAGGAGGGCGGCGGTGATGTTGAAGGGGCCGCCCTTGTTGCGGGCCTTGATTTGGTCGATGGTATTGAGCGCCTGGCGGTAGGACGTGTTCGAGAACTGTCGGCGCGCCTCAATCGTTTGCTGGGCCTGGCGCAGGCGTGTCCGTGATGCTGCGCTGGGGGCTGTGGAGGCGAATGTGCGGACGGCGATGCGCGGGGTGGCATTGCTCCTGAGGGCAGTCGCGATGTGCGCTGTGCATCTGCTCGGTGCGGCCATGGTGTGTATGCAGAGACTGGGTGACGTGATGGTGGTTGTCCTGCCGGAAACTTTTGGAGAGCTTCACCGGGCGTCCGCGCACGAGCCACATCGAATGACATGTCATATCTTCCTTCGCCTCGGCCTGCCCTGGACCCAGCATCAGAACATCGACTGATCGAAATCGAGGTAGCCAATTGCAGACAGTAGCCGAATGCAGTATGCTGGGCAATATGAGCTTGTTTCGACGACCTCGACGATCTCGACGACCTTCACGACCTCGACAACATTCACGACCTCGACGACCACACTGCATCTTTGACAACTACCAAGAATCTGGTCGCTGCTCAGTCACGCACAGAGTCACGTCGAGGTAGTACAGATTTGACGAGGACAATAGCGATGAGCACTTTTCCTTGGTTGAGGACCTCGTGTGGTTGTACAATCTCTCGAACAATTAGTCCACTCAAAAGCCCGTATATCGCTCGTTGTGTACGTTGGATACTACGTAGATAGCGGACTGCGGCCCAACCTTTAGCCAGCAGCAAACTGACTCTTAGCCCGCAACCCCTCCCCAAACTTCCACAGCATAAACGGCGCCGGCACGCCCAATGCCAACGCAACAAACCCCAGCAAACTATTCCCCCATCCAAAGTCGAGCGCGTTGTACATCGCCGGCGCAAACAGCGGAAACCCAAAGCCAGCGAGCGACCTCAGCACCGTCGCTGCTGCGATAGCACTGGCGGCGTACCGCGTATAGCTGTCGACGAGGTATGTCTGAATACACTGGAAACCAATGATGACTCCGCCGCAGAACAGCGCAGCACCGATGTTGGGCATTATCCAATGCACATTCGCCTGCGCACTCCAGCCATACCAAAACAACCCCACCGGCACCAACAAGCTCGCAGGCACCATAATCGGGACCCTAAACTCCGGCTTGCCTACGCCGTGATTCTGTTTCTTGAGCCGGCGGTACAGCATATCGTTCAGCGGCGCCGTGATCTGCGTGCCCAGGAAGAAGCCCACGCCCATGGATATGAAATTGAGAGACCCGATGCCCGCGCTCATATGGTACTGCCCCGTCCAGAGGCGCGGGAATGTGGACAGCATGAGGTACATGAGCCCGTAGAGGTACGCCATATAGCACGCGAGCACCTGCAGAATCGGCTGTGTGCCGAGCAAAACAAACGGTCTCTGCATGGCAATCTTCAGCGTCGTGGCCAGCGTACGATCCGGACTATCGAACTCAGTGTGCAATTCCTTGTTCCCCGACTCTTTGATGAGCTTATCGCGCTTCCAGGCGAGCAGTTTCGGCGCATAAGTTTCCTGCAGGAAGAACACGCCGAAACACTGCACGACGGCTGTGAAAATCGTCGTGGCGTAGAAACACCATCGCCAGGTCGTGTTTTGGCTGATGAAGCCGCCGGCGATGGGGCCGATGGCGGGCCCGAGAAGGGGCGCGAGGGAGTATATGGAGATTGCCTTTCCGCGCTGTTCGGCGTGGAAACAGTCACTGAGGACGCCCTGGCAAGCAACATTAGCAGATGAGATGTGTGTTGGGTGGTGTTGGGGGACTTACGCCGCCGATTGCCAGGGGCGCGGAACCGCCGAGGCCACTGAGGAATCGGAAAGCCATCAGTTGGCCAGAGGTTTGAGCGAACCCACAGCCTAGGTTCCAGGCCAGGTAGAATAGGTTCGACAGCTGCAGGACGATGACACGGCCGTAGATCTCTGACAATGGCCCAAGGAAGAGGGGGCCGATAGCGTACGCGAGGACGAAGATGCTGAGCGTAAGTTGCGCCTCAACCTCGTTTGTGATGTTGAAGTCTCTGCTGATCGAGGCCAGAGCGGGCGAGATCATGGACGATGAGATGGGCGAGACGAGTGTGAAGCAGGAGACGATGAGTGTAGCCGCCCACTTGCGCTTGATGGACCAATTTTTGGGATTCGCTGGGTCATCTGGTGAGTCCCATGTCACCTACGAATGTCAGCCTTGCCTTGCGTAGTAGATTCGAAGCTGGGTTACTGACAAGGTTCGGATCCTTGATACTTCGACTGCTCTTCTTCTTCTCTAGTTCTGGCTTCGCGGCTTCAACATCATGCTCATACGGTATACCTCCTCTAATCTCCTCGTAAGTTTTCTCCTCGCCATGCGCAGCCTCGTCCTGGTTTTCCTTCTCTTTCGTGCTACTTGCGCTGCTGTCGTCGTCGTCGTCGTCGTCGCTGGACGAACTCTCTACGTCTCGTCGCTGCGTCTCGGTTTTGTGAAGCGACGACGTATCGTCCCTGACATGTAGCCCGTCACCATCCTCGTGGTGATACACTGAGTGGTCATCTGGGTGGTGGTTGGATAACAGATGGTGTAATGGTGGACTGTTTGGTCGAGATGTCGGGCGTCGAGCGTTCTCCATATCAAGTCACGTGCTCAGAACACTTCAACGATTGAGTCAGGGCTACCGCAATGATAGGCTGGATGTATCTTGTCCAGATCCGCGGACGCTATGTCAGTATATGTACGCCACCAAAACACCGAGGAGGAGTTACCGTTCGCGCAAACACGGTGTCTAAGGTCCTATATCTGCTCTGGCGGCGAATCTCGCCTCAGGAAATAACAGCCTCGACATCCCGGCTTTTAGCAGCGTTGACCAGGCGAAAAGTCCGTTCGTCGCTTTACAGGCTTGTTCCATCGTCTCGGAGCCTCGGTCGACGACTCACCCCGGCAAAGGGGAGCTGTGAGAGCTGTGAGAGCTGTGAGAGCTGTGATTTGTTGGAGAGGTGTGGCGCGTGCCGAGTAGCTGTGGCACACGGAGGATGGATGAAGAGTTCGCGCCGAGGCTTGACGATGTGTGACGTAAGAACAAAAAATAGTTGGGCGGTGGAAAAGTAGCGAGCTCCACAACCTCAGGAGAGGAGCCGATACTCTGACACGGAATGCGGTGGTTTGTACGATACAGCTTGCAGACTGCATGTACATCAGGCCGCGCATAGATACAGCAGTGACCTTACAACTTTGACTTCTCTCCCTCCTGCCCCGTCTTCTCTCCCCCCTGCTCCGTCTTCTCGCCCCCCTGCTCCGTCTTCTCACCCTCCTCTGCCCGCGCAACACCACTCCTAACCTCCAGCCCGCCCTCCTTCTTCCTCCCCTCCCCAGCGCTCACGAACGGCACACCCTCCCCAATCTCCAAATCAATCATCTGCGCCTTCCCCTTGACCAAATTGACCATGAGGTAATTCATAACACACCTGATCCCCAGCTCCTCACCCCTCTTGACAATCCAGCCGTTGATGTAGTCAATCTCCGTCTGCCGGCCGGCCCGCGCGTCGGCGAGCATGCTGCTGATGTTGTCTTTTGTCTTCTGTGCGACGGAGACCACAATGGTTTCGAGACGGCCGGGATCGAAGCGCGAGGAGACGTTGGGGATGTACTGGAGCTCGGGGAGCGAGCGCATCACGAGGCTGATCTCGGAGAGGAGGAGGCGGATGGTGCGGGTCAGGGCGTAGTTGTAGAGGATGGAGCCGTTGCGGGCGTCGAGGAGGACGGTGAGGGGGTTGACGATGCAGTTGACCGCGAGTTTCTCGAGCTGCATCTGGAGCAGGTCGGGTGGGGAGAAGGCGGTGGCGGCGAGGACGGGGGTGCGGAGAAGGGTGCGCAGGAGGTACCGCTGATTGGGCGTCCAGGGTGTGGATGCCGAGGTGGGCAGGGCAGCATCATGGTCCTGCGTGCGAGGTGCTGGCGGGCTATGCTGGACTGCTTGCCTGTGTGGAGCGAATGTGTCGCGCGGGGCGTATGGCGACTTGGGATCGCGGTCTCGCTCGTGCGGCAGAATGCCGAGCGCGAGTGTGCCGAAGCCAGCATGAACAGTGGTGAACGGAGTGTCCGGGGACGAATGCATGCCGTGCGAGTTGATGCCGAGCATGTAGTACGGTCGCGAGGCCGGGTCAGGGAAGATGTCGCGGTTCACTTCGTCCACTACGCCCATGCCGTTCTGCAAGAACAGCACCACCGAGTCTCTGTGCAGTCTGTGCTTGACAGCAGACAGGCCCTGCAGCACGACCGGCGCCTTGGAGCACACAATCAGCGAGCTGATGGGCGCTGTCGACTCTCCGTCCAGCGTCTGCGGCTCCTGGAAGCTGCGGCCCTCCTCGGCCTTGCTGTTGGACAGGCCGACCTCCTTGCCGTGGAAGCGAATGCGCGGGATGGCCAGCTCGGCGTCGTATCCATCACGGACCTCCGTGTCGCCTTCAGTCACGACCGCCAATCGTTGCGGCGAGTCCTTCCACCCGTTGAGACGCTCCCAGCTTGGAAAGAGGAGCGTGACGGGCGGGGGGTTCGGTGTGCCTCGGATCGCATGCGCAATGAAGCTGCCCACGTTGCCGACGCCCAGGATGTGCACGCGGCGATCGAACACTGGCATCGTGCGATAGAAGTCGGCGGCGCTGGCCAGGACTGGTGGCCCCGCGGTTTCACGTGACGGGGCCTGTCCGTTCGCCGCCGCCGCCGCCGCCGCCGCCTCCTTCTTCTCCGTCGTCCAG
Organism: Macroventuria anomochaeta; assembly: GCF_010093625.1. Classification (NCBI taxonomy): domain Eukaryota; kingdom Fungi; phylum Ascomycota; class Dothideomycetes; order Pleosporales; family Didymellaceae; genus Macroventuria; species Macroventuria anomochaeta. The sequence continues at coordinate 537,935 of NW_022985384.1, read as the reverse complement.
CTCTGCATCAAGGTCCGTCGCTGTGCCCAAGCCAGCCGGCTGGCGCGGTTGCTACCGGGTCTGCATTGGGGGTGTATGTGCGGTATCCGAGGCCGCAGCCTGGGTATGAACTGTGCGACCGAGAGAGACAGCTTGGACGATTCACGTGCACATCAATGGCCGTAGGGCACGCGGAGAAAGTGCGTTCTGTGAAGGGAGGAGGGAGGAGGGAGGAGGGAAGCAGTCGGATGCAAAGTGTGGGAGTGATGCGCTCACCTTGCAAGGTGAGGCCTAGCTCGAGCGGTGGGTCCTCGGCCCGCGACTTTTCTGTCGCACCCTGCTCACAGACCTCGACCTTTGCTGTGTATCGGCAACGCAATACTGCATAGAGCTCGGGGCCCGCACTCGCAGTCATACCAATCATACTACCGTGTTTGCAACACCCACTCGGGCAGTCGTTGTCGTACGAACATCCACCACACGTCCGCCACACCACGTCCGCCACACAAACCACAGCAATGGACCCCCAAACCGACCTCCCCGACCTAGTAGAAGACCTCGAAGTCAACATCGACGAGCTCTCCGGCACCCTCACACCCCTCCTCCCCCCCAACACGCTCTCCAAAACTGCCACCTCCCTCCCGCTCCTCGAGAAGGCGAAGCTCTACGTCCTCGCTGCATATGCGATCGAGTCAGTACTCTTCTCAAGCCTGCAAGCGTCCGGCGCCGACGCCAAAAGCCATGCCTTGTTTGCTGAGCTGGGGAGGCTGAAGGGGTACTTCGCCAAGATCAAGGACGCCGAGGAGAACGCTGCGGGGCCGCGGCAGAGACTAGATAGAGATGCTGCGGCGAGGTTCATTAAGCATGGTTTGAGTGGGAACGAGCGGTACGATGAGATGAGGAAGGAGCGGATGGCGAAAGAAAAAGAGCACGCGCTGGAAAAGGCGAGGGCAACGATGAACAGGAAGTTCGACGAGGAGGAGACGCCGAAGAAGCGCGGAGCCGCGGAAGGAGGGGAAGAGCAGGACACGCCGGCGAAGAAGGCGAAGCTCGCTAAGACTGCGGCAGGCGAGGAAGACGAGGACCTGGTCGATACACCAGCCACCGCGCCAAAGAAGCGCAGCAGAAAGACGAAGCAGACCGCCGAAGCCGAGGAGGAGCAGGAGGACGCAGCGGAAGGAGGCGAGGCGATGGACGTCGATTCCCCCGCCCCAGCGAGAAAGAAGCGCGGCCGACCGTCGAAAAAGGACAAGGCGGCTGCCAGCGTAGAAGCAGCGCCACCGCAGGAGACCGGTACACCGACTCGAGCAACGCGGTCTTCGGCGCCCAAGACGCGCAGCGAGGCGTCTCTGGCGCTGGCTGCTGGGTCGCCAGCGAGTGCGACGAAGGCGAAAGGGAAGGCTAAGGGCAGGCCCAAGGCAAAATAAGTCACATCGCGGAATCGGTCTGCGAAGGCCAGAATGGGAGGAAGGGAGAAAGGGAGGAAGGGAGAAAGGCGGTTGAAAATACGTGCATTACCGCTCATAAGCGGAGCATTTACTATAGATGAGCCAGGCAGGAGCCTCTAAAATGATACCCTATTCCACCGCTCTCTTCAACAGAATCATAGACATCAAACGCCGTGATTCGTGGTATTCCCATCCCAATGCATACAGCTGACAAAGGAAACAGGTTTTGGGCGCCTGTAGAAATGCTGGACCTAACAAATGTAATGACGAAATGCTGTGTGGGTGAATATACTACTCGAAAGCCCCTGGGATGGTGAGACTTAATCGCTCATCCTTCTTTCTTAGTGGCGCGAGTGGTGGGTTCGAGTGCGAGCGCTGGCGCTGTAGTGTAGGCTTCTCCGTGACAGGTTTCGCATCCAGAGACCTGCGGACTTCGGATTGGAGCTGCTTCTGCACCATGTCCTCGACATGCTTCTCCTCGTCTTGGGTAAGCGTTTCCTTGATCTCTGGTGAGATGACGGTCTTGCCTATTGATACGCGTTTCTCCTTGTCCGTACTCGAAGCCTTGAAGGGGTCATCTTCGATTTTCGGTGCCTCGACCGCGATCTCCATCGACTGATTCGATTCCTCGCTCGTCCGTATCTTATCGGTATTGGCAAAGGTGGAGCTGCGCGGACTATCTCGCATGGGTATGAAGGCTGGTACTACGCCGCCGCCGATGCGGTTCCAGAACATGCGCTCTCGCAAACGTACGCTTTCCTCCCAAGCGTTCTTCTTCTCCTCGTCTGTCTCTGCTCGCCAGTGTCCTGCCGCGATCATGCGGAGGAACCCAATATAGTCGCAGGTTGCTCGTACGCGTCCTAGACACCAGTCGCATAGAGGATATCTTTGTGAGTCTTCGTTATCAGCGGTCTTGAAGCGGTACTTCCTCGCGTACTGGTCGCCCTTCCTGCTTTCTCCACACAGCGAGCACGGTAGGACTGGTGCCCGAAATCGAGATGTTGAAGCTGGGTTCGGCTCCACGACAAGTGATCCTGCTGTGATACTGCTGACGACGGTGCGGCGCGCCATCCACGAGAGGCCTGGAGCAATGTCCAGTCGAAGTGTGGGTTCGATGTCTTCTGCAAGCGCCCGCTTGTAGAACTTCTCGTCCTTCAAGTTTGTCAACGCTTGGCTGGCGACGGGCTCTCGGGGCGAGTTATTGCCGTTGGTGGGCGATTTGATCGAGGACGGTAAAGAGGTTGTCGAGCTGTTTGTCAGTGAACCAAGCCCGAGCACGCTCAAGCTGCTGTAATTTCCACTCGATACGCGGCTCGAAGGGGCAGATCGAGGGACCGTCCTCAGCATGGCCTGGAACTCCTCGAAAGCTGTCAAATCGGATCGCAGGACGGGGTGAATTAGGTGTGAGAAGTGTAGCGGGTGATCAGGGCTGAACTCTTCCGAGCCTGGCGTATTAGGCGTCAGGTTGGTAGCTTCGAGCAGCTTCGTCATCTTGTCGGCGGGGGTGATGCCTGGTGTTGAGGGTGCCGTGGTTGTTGCGAGGATGTTGCTTTCGTCGTCGCCGCCATGTGAGCTCAACTTCTCCATGACGCCCTTCAGATCTTGCAGTTGCTCTTGCAATGAGTGCTGCAGCACTTCTGCGTCGCTAAGCTGCTGCTTGAGCTGTTCGCTGCGCTTGTCAGAAGCTTTTGTCTCTTTGCGTGCTGCTGCCACCATCTACTCAGTATTAGTACCTCTTCATGCCACTCCGACTTTGCTACACCTACCACATTGGCTTCCTCAAACAGCGCTGCTGTCAGCTGCTCCACCTCGCTGTCGGTGTTGCGCTTCAGCCTCTCTGCCTCCGCGCGGCGCTTGCGCTCTTCCTGCAGTTCTGTCGACATTTGGCGCTCCATCTTATCGTACACGACCTTCTCGACCAACAGCCCTTTGGCAATCTTCTGCTCGTGATCTTTCACCTGCACTTCCAGCTGCTCGAGCTGCTTCTTTGCCGCTTCCAGCTCATGTCGTGTCTGCTGCAAGGAGTCGTCGAGCATGGTCGAGTGGTTGATCGCATTGATGAGCTTCGTGCTGAGGGTCGAGACTTCCTGGCTAAGGTCTGGGTGCGAGTCGCTCGAGTTGTGGCGCAAAATCGGCGGTTGAGGTGTGGGTGTTCGAGGGTCTGGGATCGTATTCATGCCGTCACTCTCGCTGGCAGCTTTGGCGAGGTGCGGTGTCGATATGGATCTCGTGACTTCCTTCTTTGCCGGCATGGGGCTCAGCGACCGCAGCCGAGAGGGCGTCATGCTGCCTGAGCCATGCTGGACCCAGGGTGCAGCCGTGTGTATGAATCTGCTGCATATCAGTCAACGGTCTGGTAGCGAATAATTTGCACCTACGCATACTCGGCCATTGTGCTGATATGAATATTTCTCAGCTAAGGGACATTCCAGGGCGCCCTACTGCTGTTTCGAGAGGTGCTGTTGGCGGCGCCGCGAAGCTGTTGGCTGTTGGGCGGCAAGCGGCCGAGGACAAAGGAGTGACGACAGTCGAGAGACCAGAAGATGGGATGATCGATTCACGGCGAACACATTGGAGCCAACCCACACCGTTCAGGTGCAACAACAGCAGAGTCAAATCGTCGTCTGAACGACTCCCGGACGAAAGAGATCAAGAAGGTGGCAGGGCAGCGTAGTGAGTATTGGTTCTCGTACTGCAAGGCCGGGTCATACGTCGGTGGAAGGAACCTGATCCATGGTCGGCGCTTGTGCTGAGGTCACCAGGCGGCCGAGCGCCGATGCTAGCAGCGACTGCGCCCATGCACACGACGCCGCATCTGGTCCACCATTTTGCCCATCTGCGAATAGTTGGGGCTAGAGGCTCTCAGTTGCTTGCGGTCTAGCCGGAGAGAAAGGAGAGCTGGGCTGTCAAAAACGTGTGCAGACAGAGCCTCACGGCTTGGCTGGCGCCCCTTGCGTTGCGCTGGAATGCGCCTGGATCTGCACAGGGACCCCTCGACGCTCGACCTTGGAACCACCGACCAGCAACCTCGAGCCTGCAGCAATCTCTGCAGCAACCGCTGAAACAGTCCTGGGCAGCCGCCAGCATGTGTAATTCACCTCCCTCACGACCTTGTTATCAGGGTTCATGATATCGACGTGCGGGGTCACGTTAGATTGGGAAAGTGCGCCGTTGTCGTTTCCCCAGCGCAAAGCGGAAGGTGCTAACCACAAGGGTCACCACAACCAGCGTTGTCACAATCACTGCTCATCACTAAGCTTGAGTGCTCGTACGCTGTAATCAGATGACCTCACACAAATAAAGGACTAATGACGAAAAAGCGACAACTCGCTGAAATTAACTATAGCCAGTTTGCGAGCTGGGCTTTACGGAGTTCTGATCAGTAACAGCGCCTTGAGGTCACCACTGCGCCTGTGCAGACTTACGTAGAGGTAAACACGCTGCTGAAGTGTGAGCAGCGCGTTCGTCGACCCTAGAATTTCTCATTACCTGAAGCCTCATAGTTGGTCCATGACGTTTCTGCTGTTAGTACCGCAGTCGACTCTTGGTGTGCGGCCTTGAAGCCCACGCTGTTGTCTTTGCTCTCGAAATGACAAGAATGGTACAGCTGCGGTCGCCTTTTGTGCAGCAGTTCCTCTTCCTGGACCCCACTGTCAAGATGAAATCGAGAAGAGTGCCACAGTAAGCCGCGATAGTGCAACGATCTCGGCTAGCTGCACGCGAGTGCGGTCGCCCCATCTCCCAGCCTGCTCACCTGGTCCGGAGAACATCGTCTTTCCATCACCCTTTGACTGTATCAGTTGACGACATAGCACATCCTCGCCGCTTCTCGCGATGGCCGAGGCTGTGGGTCTTGTAGCCAGCATTATCGCTGTCCTCGACCTCTCAGCGAAAGTCCTAGGGTACATCAACGCCGTCAAAGATGCCTCGAAAGATCGCGCGCGTTGTGGATTGGAGATCTCAAATATGCACGGTCTTCTCGAGAAGTTGAGGTTTCGAGCCGAACAGCGTAACGACTCCGAAGCTTGGTACGAAGCGGCAAAAGATCTTACAAAAGACGGTGGCCTGCTTGATCAATTCAAGCAAGCTCTGGATCGCTTAGACCACGGTTTGACCGAGGGAGGAAGATTGAGACGCGTTGCTGAAGCCTTGAGATGGAAATTCAAGAAGGAAGAAGTCCTTGAGATCATGACCCATCTCGAACGGCTGAAATCAGTCATGGTGGTCTCGCTCCAGATGGACCAGTTGTGAGTTGTTGATGAACTGCGAGCCTGCAAAGGACTTACCCAGCAAGTGAGTTGTCGAAAGCGATCAAAGACGACACAAAGCACATCCCGGCCATGCGATCAATCCTTGAGGAATCAGAGCAGAAAGCGTTTGTCAATTGGATCTCTTTATCAAATCATCCTGCCGAATACGCCTCAATCTTGAAGGACCGGCAAAAGGGTACTGCAGAGTGGTTCGTGCCCTCTCGCGAAGTCGATGTTTGGCTCAACAAGCCAAAGACAACGCTTCTTTGCCACGGGAACCTAGGAACAGGCAAATCCATGATATCGGCCGTTGCGATCGAGCACCTGCTGCGAACGGCCCGAAACGATACCGTGGGTGTGGCCTGGATATTCATCCACCACAACACACAAAATGATGACGAAGTTGCTGAGTTGCTGGCAGCTCTACTCAAACAACTCATTCAGGTTCACCCAGAAATAGCAGCGTCCGCAGCACTACTGTACAAGAAGCATGCCAAAGAGGAAAAAAAGCTGTCGGTCAACGAAATCTTCAGTGCGCTCAAATCTGCTGTCGTGGCCCTATCGACAGTATACATCATAGTCGATGCGTTGGATGAGTGTGTTAACGACAGCAAACGCGAGCAACTTGTAGAGCATCTCCAAATCCTACAGTCACAGGCCGATGTTCGATTGATGATAACGTCACGAATAATCACAAATTCGCTGCGAGGGGCGGTAAAGCTCGAAGTAAAAGCAAAACCCCAAGATATCAAGCGCTATGTTGCTGGGAAGATTGATCAGCTACCCGACTGCATCCAGCGTGACGCCATGTTGCAAGTGCGAGTTCAAGAGAAGGTTGCAGACGCTGTAGGAGACATGTACGCATGGACGAGTTTAACTAGGAACGCAACACGAGCTGATACTACTCCAGGTTCCTCCTCGCTACACTTCATGTTGACAAACTGCGTGCGCAATTGACGAAAAAGAATGTCATCACTACCCTAAATAGCCTATCACATAGCTCCCTCAACGAAGCGTACCAGGATGTCTTCAAAAGAATCGAAAATCAAGGACCAGAACGAGCGGCACTAGCAAAACGCGTCCTATCCTGGATTACGCTAGCACGTCGTCCCATGACTGCACCTGAGCTGCTTTGTGCTTTGGCTGTAGAATTGGAGACACAGTCTCTAGACGTGGACAACCTGCTCGACATCGGACAGATACAGTCGATTTGCGCGGGATTAATCGACGTCGAAGAGAAACGCCTCATAGTTGGACTGAGGCACAACACCGCGCAGACTTACCTCGAAAGCATCATCGATAAGTGGAATCCTCGCGCCCGAGTGGAAATCGCGGAGACTTGTCTTACATATCTATCTTTCGATACGTTCCGAACTGGCAGGTGTCTGAGCCAAGAAGCATTGCAGAGACGATTCCGAGAGAACGACTTCTTCATGTACGCCGCCGAGCACTGGAGTGAGCATGTACGTACCGTCCAAGAGGAAGTCGGCGAACTGGCGTGTTCATTCCTTCTTCACAAAGGCTTGTATGAGAGTGCTGCACAAACGACGTACATCATGCAAAACCTACGATGGAGGCGACGAATTCTACGCAAACTTGATATTTCTTTCTTCAAGGCGATGACAGCCCTCCAATACGTAGCCTATGAAGGACTGTGCGGCATCATGGAAGGGATTTTGAAGGAGTTGGGAAATGACGCTGCGGATATGCTTAATGCCGGAGTATCGACGAACAAGTACGGAACACCACTTGCTGTTGCTGCAACACGCGGAAATATAGTGATGGTCAAGCTGCTAATCCAACACGGCGCCCAGGATGGTGCGGCAGTGTTGCACTCAGAGATCAACCGGGGCCAAACGAGCGTGGTACGGGCACTGCTTGACTTTGGCGTTTCGGTCAACTCGGTAGATTCAAATTCACAACCTGCATTCATCAATGCGGTCCTATCTGGAAACGCAGAGGTTGTGCGGTTACTGCTCGACTATGGCGCGGACGTTGGATTTATCGAGCCCGGTCAACCGAATGGTACAGCCCTTTTGGCAGCTACACTGACTGGAGATGCGCACATTGTCAGGATGCTGCTTGAAGCCGGCGCGGACATTGGCATCGGAACAGATTTCTACGACAATCCTATTGTAGCAGCCGCGGAAGCGAACAACAAGGAGATCATGGACATATTGCTCGGGGCAACGAACACCGCGACGACCGGCGATCGTCTTTATATGCTTGACGCTGCCCTCTGTATTGCCGCAACATGGGGTCATGAGCAAATGGTAACGATGTTACTCGTTGCAGGCGCCAACCCCAATGCCAAACGACTGAGCAGTGCACTTCAACTAGCAGCGAGAAATGGCCACCGGAACGTCGCAAGTATCCTGGTTGCAGCAGGCGCGGACACCCAAGGTCGTACTCTCGAAGAACTGCTAACTAGCAGCGAGGAGGGATCACAGGACAACGACGATCATTCAGACAGTGATCGCGAATACGACAGCGATACCCCATCCCTCATCAGCTGCAGTCCGACCTTGACAGCAAGTGACAGTGATATGGAAGATTTAGACCTCAAGGGATATACTGCAATGGATGATCTCAGAAGTTGGATCAAGGAAAACGAAGAACGCAATGTTGACATCACTGGTGAACGCGGGACAGGACCTGAGAAAGAACGTCAACGAGTTGTGGAGATGCGTTTGAAACAGAAACATACGACGTGGTAGATTAGCCATGTTGAGAACACGCCCTGAGCTTTAGATTATTATGGGTTGCAAAAAGGTTGGGCCCCTCCCCCTCTATAGTATATGGAGAGGATGTATGATGTCACCCCTCATTGGAGAGCTCTCATTGACCGTAGTGGGTGTGGCATGCAGGAGGGGGGAATATAGGCATGTGGTGACGATTTGGGAGTGCTTCCAGGTCAACTTTCTGACAAAGTCCAGAAAAATCAACACAGATATCCTTGCAACAGAAACAGATCTTGGCTGGTGCTTGTTCAAACGCGCAGTTCAATACGGCCACACCAAAATGATCGCAACTCTGATCGGTTCAGGTGCAGATCCAACTGAAGAACATCGATCAATAACTCTAGTGTTGGCTTCCGAACGTGGTCAGAAACACGTTGTAAATCAGCCACTTGATATGGGTGTCCAGGCAGACTGCTTTCCCACATCCTACCAAAAGCCATCATGGTGGGGTTTTGCCCTCGCCACTCCGAGATCATGCAGAAGCTACTTGATTCGGGCGCTGATATCAATCTCTGTCCTGACAAACTTGATCTGGCGTGCGACGTTCCTCTTTTGGCAGCTATTTTGGGCGATCATCAGTCCATCATCACCACGCTGCTTGAAGCTGGGGCTGATGTGGACCTCAGTGCAAAGCGTTACGGTACCCATCTCCAACCAGTTTCCTTGTGCGGATATGAAAGCACCGTTTGATTACTACTCTGCGCAGGCGCCAGAATCGACAAGTGAGGCAGCTCACTAAGAGCTCTCGCGCTTGCCGCCAGCAACGGTCACATTGACGTCGTAAAGGCACTGCTGCACGCAGGTGCCGACATTGAAGGCGTTACAGAAGAGAGGCATGAAACTCCGCGTGTGTGGAAATACTTGCTGGGAAAAATGCAATTGTTCAGCTGCTCGTTGCTCGAGGTGCTGATACAAGAGGCCGCAGCTTGTACGAAGTATAGGAAGATGCCTCCAAAGAGCGTGAGAAGAACTCGCTGTCAATACGGGACTTGGCGAAGACCTTGATCAATAAGTCTAATCCCCAGATGTTTGTCTCCCTCGCAAGTTCGCTATGAGATAATTCTCGCTATGCGCACAAGACGTACCTTCGGGATACATTTCGGACAGCTGCAGGGGTAGGCGAGCAGACACCCTACGCTAGTCACCAGGCGTCAGGCTATGCAACACAACACATTGGGAAGTAGTTTTCAGCTGAGTCTGCTGTTTCTGGCTATCGCAGGCGTGAGCCGGATCAGGCTGTTGTCGCCCCGCCATTATCAGCCTCGTGTACGTTCAGCTGCGTATAAAGCAGCGCTACCCTCAGCATGCCTGGAAGTCGTTCACTGAATGAGGCACACCACAATGGCATCATACGACCTAACGGCGATCATGGCAGCGCTTCAAGGCTATCAGCAGCGTGAGGTGCGACAACCGAACAATCGCGCTGTGAAGCAGTACTTGCTGAACAAAGGCGTACCCGACCCAGTTGCACGATCAAATTCGATGAACGAGCTTTGTTACTGGTCTGAGAAGGAACTCGATGAAGTCTTCAGCAATCTTGACGTCCCTCATGGTGCACCCCTGGATAAGCTTATATCGTTTCAAGTCCGGCAGCATCAGGGCGGTAATATTTCCACCGCGACCTTCGTCAAGCCAACAGTCCAGGACATACAAGAATCCGTTGCCAGGATGGGTGCGCTGTGCGTTGACAGAACTGGCCGATTCTGTACCAACCCGAAAGAAGGCTTTGTAGCGTTATCCCATGTCTGGTCTCAAGGGCTGGGAGCCGACGATGACAACCGTGGATTGCACCGAGATTTGCTGCAACAAGTCTTCGACAGGGTAGAGCCACTAGGGATCAAGTGGGTATGGACAGATAGCCTGGCCATTCCAGGTGGAAAGCGGGCATTGAACCTTCTGGAAGAAGAGCTCAAGGGCGCACTCATCAACGCCATGGCCAACATCTATCGGGAAGCACGAATGGTTCTGGTTTTTGATGCTCTATGCATCAGACTAAACTCAACTGATCCAGTCCAGGTAGCGATTATGCTCTCTCTTGGAAGTAAGTCTGCCGTGGTACGGCATAATCATGTACGCTGACGCAATCCCAGACTGGTTGACCCGAATGTGGACATACCAAGAAATCAAACTTGCTAAAATGGCTGTTGTTATGACGAAGAAAGGGCCCATCAGTTTCAGTGCTATCTGCCGGCACCTGAAGGACAAGGCCATTACAGAAGCCGGTCAAGAGTGGGAAGGTGATGCCCGCGGGAAGTACCCGAGCATTGCTAAAACGTTCCTTCGACTGCAACGCAATGATCAACTCGGCGTCTCGCTTCCAGATGTTGCTATAGGATGCGGGTACCGTGAAGCTTGGGATAAGCTAGATTATGCCAGGGCGATCTTTCCGACGCTTGGTATTGAGTGGAAGCCACACTACAGCACAGATCAAGCTATGCGCAATGTATACTCAACCCAGCAGCGACATGCATCACGTCTGGTTTTGTTCCACGGTCCTCTACGAGCGTCCTATCCGGGATGGGCACCATCAGTCTTCAACGGGCTCAAGGACTGTAAGATCAACGAACCCGGTATATGGAAGCGTCGCGGTCTGCAACGTTCCTGGTTGACCAGCAAAGTCAAATTCATCTTCGAAAGAGAGGCCGACAGGTTCTACCTAGCCTTAGAGAGCGACTACGTGGCACAGTGCCAGTCAGTTGCTGTCATCAGCGAGCAAACTCTGAAGCACGGTATAGAAAGCGTTCACCTCTTCGAGAAAGCTGTAGAGGATGGCAACGGATACCTTCTCACCGACGAAAGGCTTGATGCCAAAGATGATCGTCGCTTCTCTATCGTTGGCCTTCTAGTCGAGAAGTTCACGTTGGCTGACGACCAGGAGGCTTGGGTATGTCTCACAGTCGCCGTTGGCCAGACTGAGAAGTACTACAAAGCTGAACGTAGCGACTGGCTCTTACTGCACGAAAACCCTACATCGCGGGAGCTGATGAGCGGCAAAGGGGCGTCTGAACTCAACTACCAGCTCACACATACCATCAAACCTAGCCTCATGGTAGATCTTTCGGAGTACCCGCTGCATCGCGCAGCGCAACAGGACGACGAGGAATGGTGCCGAGCTCTCCTGGCAGTCATAGATGTTGAGACAGTCGATGCCAGAGGCTGGACCCCGCTTCACGTAGCTGCAGCTTCCGACAGTCGAAAAGCTATTGCAATCATAATCGACGCTGGTGCCAAACCTGATGTTTTCAATGGCTCGGGAAACAGTGCTCTCATACTAGCTGTCGACAACCTGCATGTAGAGGCCGTTCGGTTACTGTGCAAGAGCGGTGCTGATGTCAACGCATGCTGCAAAGAGGGACTAGGATCAGCCCTCGTCACAGCTGTACGCAGAAACAACCTTGAGATCGTCAGCTTGCTAATTACATTCGGTGCCACTGCCACCGAAGCGGACGCTGCAGGATGGTTACCTCTAGGCGCTGCTGTGATAGGTGAGGACAAGAATGAACGAATAATAGACGTCCTATTGGAGGCGGGTGCCAGCCCGGACAGTCCCAGCCAGGGCGTACTGCTTCCACTCGCTACAGCCGTCAGAGATGGCAACGTCGCAATGACGAGGAAACTGTTGCAGAATAAAGCTGACCCTAATCTCTACATCCGAGGGGTGGACCCGCCGCTATACCATGCTATCGCTGTAGGCAGCTTGGAGACAGTGCAACTCTTGCTGGACAGTGGTGCATCTGTTGATATCAAGTTCAACAACGGTTGGACGCCGATGATGCTTGCAGCAAAAGAAGGCAACCATGAGATTGGAAAAGCTCTACAAGCAAAGGGAGCCAACTTGGTTGGGAAAGGTGCCAATGATCTCACTCCGCTTCACATTGCTGCTATGAATGGTAGCCGTGTCTTCTACAAGTGGTTGACGCAGGCAGGTGCAGATACCAGTGCACGGGACGATCAACAAAGAACGGCGATGGAAGTTGTTGAAGGATTTGAAGTTCTTCCGCAACTGTGAAGATGCAAATGCAGACGCTCATTATTCTACTTCTACACGTCCTGCGCTCAAACCAGCAAATCAACGATTCTTTATTGGACTGCGCACGAGATACAGCCGAGGACACGCCACTATATACTCGGCGACCGCTGAGAAGCCGGCACGTAGCGGGCACCGACACCGTCATTCCCCATTTGCCACTTCGCCAGCTCTTTGAAGAACGTTTTGTGCACCCATCCTTCCTCTAGGTCCGGATTAAATCGAGGTCCGAACTCGAGACCATCGATATGAGCTGTTCCACATCACTACCGCATTTTTGGCGGCTCGTGCAGCGCATGCCTACCCTAGCGAGAGTTGCTCAAAGGCAATCAAATCGAGCGCACCAAGAACAGTGGGGGGTGCCTCAATCGCACACAGCAACTCCTTCGCCGCGTTCTCCTTTGAGCCAGCATTCTGGGTGGAATTCTTTGGCAACGCAAGCACTCCGAACAACCTGACATTTGCCATTTCTCGGCCGCATTCACGAATATGGCGGCCATCCTATCATCCAGCCTGGTGGCATCACCATGGGCAGCACGGTCTTCGAACCGGAAGGTGGAGACACTGTTCGCACGACCAGCCCTGACGGTGGGGTCTGGAGAACAACGGTCGAACCTGACTACTACAAGAGTTCGGATAACTTCCCAGAAGGCACAGAGTTCGTCTCAACGCTCAACTTTGGTAACGAGAGTCTAGACATTGCGAAAGGCCTTGCAGTAACCTCCGTCACATACCAAGGTGACAAGGTGGCATACTTTGAGCTCGGCAATGAGCCGACGAACTACGAGGAGAGCCGATGGAATCGTTCGACAGATGCGTATATGAGCGAGTGGAAACAGTATACTCATGAAATCGACGCGGCTGTCAACGCGAGCGGCGACAGCAACCTCACCAGTCAGCGATGGTGGGCATCATCCGCCACAACAGACGATTTTGGTCTTGAAGTGCGACCAGTTACTCTCATTCCGGCTGGCGTCGACTCAGAGGACCAGGTCGGCATCTACTCGATTCACTCCTATGCGTTCTCAACCTGCGATCCAAAGCGCGCCGCACTGGCTACGATCGCGAACATCTTGAACCATACCGAGCTCACTCACTACTGCGATGAGGAAATCTACCCTTCTGCTTGTGTTACTCTTGAAGTTGGAGCGCGCTGGAACATCGGCGAGTTCAACTCGGTCTCCTGCTCAGGCGCGCCTAACGTCACAGACACTTTTGCGCAAGCTCTTTGGGTGATTGATAGCGAGCTCATCTACGCTACTCGCAATGCAACAAATACCCATCTCCACCAAGGCGCGACTCTCGCTCTGCAGTCTAAGGACCAAGTCAACACGCCAGACGCGAACGGCACACCTGGCTTCAGCACATATTCGATACTTTACCCGCGAGAGAGCAACCTGCGAGGCCCATCTCGCACTTTGATTTCGTTCCTTGCTCAGCTCTTCATGGCTGAAGCCTTCGCCACTTCCAGTACACGTGTCCGAGCCCTCGATGCACCTTCTGGTGTCGATCCAGAGTTATTCGCGGCGTATGCGTTTCACGTTGACGATCGTATCTCTAAACTTGCACTTGTGAACATGAAGCCATACTACGCCAACTCAACGTCCGGCTTTACCATTCAAGTGGATCTGTCTTCCCTGACGCATACTGGCAACGGCGGTTGTGTTCGTATGAAGCGTTTGACTGCGCGCTTTGTCAATACTGAAGACAGCAATATTTCGATGTGGGCTGGTCAGTCGTTCCCTATGGGTGAGCCGGTGGACGACATGGCAATCGATATGATCGGTAAGGACGCCAAGGTTAGTGTCAGAGGCAGTGAAGCTGTTTTGGTCTTCTTCGACGATGTGTATGGACTTTGCGAAATAAGAGCGTGGAACAAGATAGTCAGCATCCAACCGGATAGATACTAAGAATGTGCTGGTATAACAGGGGCATAAGCTTTTCAGCGTAGCATTGATATTCGAGGAAGAAATGATGCTATGTACAAGTGACGCATCCGTTGTCGACAGTGCCGGTGGCATCTTGCACCAAATCGAGGTCGACATAGATGAGGTCGGTCTCTACTCACGCCTTGATGGTTTACTCGTTCTCGTCGACAGCGATGACCGTAGACTTGAACTTCCTGGCAGAAACCTTGCGCTTGAACAGAATATCGAGTTCGCGGTAAGAGCGGCCCTTCATTTCAGGAAGACCAAAGTAGGCGGAGACAAGGCAAACAAAAGCAGTTCCTCCCCAAACGTATCCGCACTTGCCAGCCATGTTCCATCCGGTGGGGTTGAGCATCTGCGAGGCGAGGTAGATCATGGGGATCTCAGCAACGTAGTAGGCGGCACGACCGACACCAGTAGACAGAGGACGCAGACGGATGGAGGATGTCTCGGCAATGATGGAGTAGGAGATGGGTCCAAGGGACCCGGCGAAGACAAAGGAGATGATCACACCGAGGCAGGCTTGGGCGTAGTTGGTCGCGACGCTCTGCGTGATAGTGGCACAGATACCGAGGATGATAAGCAAGGTCATGTTGACAATGGCACCGCCCAGGAAGATTGTTCGGCGACCAAACCAGGCGCTGAGAGGCCACGACAAAGCGTTGGCAACCAACTGAAGGCAGGAGTTGATGAGGTTGAGCTTAAAAGAGAAATCGGGCGACATGCCAGCCTGCTCGAAGAAGAACGTAGCCTGGTTGGCGATCAAGTTACCGGCGAAGTTCTGAGACGCGTAGATCAAGCAGGTGATGATTGTTCGCCTGAGATCGACGCCCTTGAAAAGGTCAAGCAGAGTTGGGTCGCCACCAAGGTGGGCTTCGATATTGACAGTTCGCTCCATCATGGCAAGGGTCTCATCAGCAGACGCCTGGGTACCGCTCCTGCGACCAAGACGTTTGATCGACTTTAGAGCCTGCTCCTTCTTACCATGGCGGACAAGCCACCATGGAGACTCGGGAGCAAAGAAGATGAGCACCATCAAGGGAAGAGGGAAGACCCACTGCAGTGCAAGAGGTCCGCGCCACGCCCATTCATCTTGACGCTTGTTGTAGCTGTAGGTGGCCGCCGCGACGATGATGCTTCCAATGGACCAAGACATCTGCAGAGTAGCAGTACAGACACCACGGAGGACGACGGGCACGACCTCAGATGCGTAGGCTGGAGAGTTGGCGATGAACATACCCCAGGGAACACCTTCGAAGGCCTGACCAATGACGAGCACCTCGAGCGACTGGGCGAAAAAAGAGATGAAGATGGTAGCATTCATCAGAACCAGCGCCAAGAGTGTACACCATCGGTATCCGATACGGTTGGTAATGGGACCAGCAAGGAAGACACCGACGAAGGCACCACATTGACCGGCTTGGAAAAGAGAGCTCTGCCATTTTGTAGGAATGGCCTTGGATCCATCGGCAAGGACAACGCCGTATCTTTCCTTGAAAGCGGACAGGGCAACAAAGTTTCCGTTCAAGAACATGTCGAAGGACTCCATGACCTGTCGAATGTTAGCTACGGCTACGACCATGGAGCACTGAGACATACGATGGTGAAGCAGAAGATGAACGCCCAGAAACACGCCATGGGGTGGTCCTTGACGGCTTCCCAAACACCCATCTCGTTTTCACGGGTCTCGGCCTCATAGGAAGCGGCCAAGAGCTCTTTGTCGCTGAGGGTCTCATGCTGAACGACACCCTGCTCATTAAGTTCCGGGTCAACCTTCTTTTCGTTGATTCCGGACGACATCTTTCCTGATCTCTGGTTGTGGATGTGCAAGTGCGAAGGAAGCGACGAGCAATGCAAAGCAGAGCCAAGCAGGCGGCGTACATGCTTAAATACACACCGATTCTCATACGACACCCCAACTCCACTTTCCAGGAGCGCTACGAAGGAATCTACATCTGGAGGTCGGGGTGGTAGCGCAGAGCCAGTACGGGGTATCCCCACCAACCCCCGTGGGTAATGCATGCGCTGCCTTCATCGCAGAAAGCGCCGAGGAGTCCAACAAGAGGGTACAGAGCGCTAGGTACCGGGCTCTTCCGTAGGCATAGCCATTGCCAACGAAAGACCTGTCTAGCACACGAAAACAAGGTCGTGACGGTCGAAGCACACGGCTCAGAGTCGTCACAAGGCCGACTCGACCCTGTTTCGCCCATGGGGCTCCGCAGTAAGCTTTTTGGTGGCCGAGCTTAGTGGTGTCACAGACCTTAGCCCCTCATTTCATTAGTGGATTATCTCGCGTGGCGCCCGTTATGACGCTTGGTACAAACTTTTAGTCCGAAACCAGCCAAGTTCGAGCCTCCTCATTGAGCCGCATTGCAACGGAAGAATTTACTAAGCCGTACTCCGTGTGCGGAAGCGCCTCCTGATGAGTGTTAGTAGCAAGCAACGGCGCGCTCTCTAGGCCAACCGTACGATAACTGTTCGTATTGACTATAACGGAACAGAAGGCATTTCCGTGATCCATTTCCGAGCGCTTCGTGCTTGCTAGACGCTGCTGTAAGAGGAGTCTGGACGCATCTCGAACAATTCGGCAGCTTCATGTGACTACTCGAAAGCATCACAGTGGATTGATACACGTCAATTGCAGGACAACAACGATTAATGCAAGTGTTGTTGTATGGTAATGCTTCCGTTGGAAATGATAGGCAAGAGTTCTAAAATACAACCAGCCGGCCACTTAACCGATTACGTGCTGTGTAACATGGCCAGCCGTCTCGTAGAGACCCTTCACCCTTCGTATCGATTTCCACAGTAAAGGAGCTTACTCGTTGTCGAGTCCCATTACCGTCAGCATGGATCACTTCCATCAGAACGATCCTCGCGCACTTCATGTACTCCAGGTATCCCCTTATTCGATCAGGTTTGCCCGGTCTTGCTACCGGACGTCGCTCGTACAACCCCCCTCGTACTATTCATCAATATTGCGGTATCAGTTGGTCCGTACGGGACCTTGCTTAGACTGTTATGGACTAGCACGTTCCAGGGCCAGTATATATCGTCTTCTCCTAGCTAGATAGCACTTCAGCGCAGTATTCCATCGACCCGATAGTCCTACGTTATCGTTCACCGTAGCTATCAGTGTACTACAGCGGCTCACGCCGCCACAATCGACCTTGCAGATTTTGACCACTCCAGCGCTGGAAGTCGTTGACGTTTAGCGTGCATAAAGATGACTTTCGACTTTGCTCATCAGGGCAAATCAGGGCAGCCTTCGCTGACTTGTGGACCGAAAAGTACGATATGTCCGCCGCATCATTGGGTGACATCCCGACGCGGAGATGCAATATGTTTGTAGAGAGAACAGGATCAGAAAGTAGGTTCAGATGCGCCCATTGAAACGATCGAGGTGCAGCATCCATCAACCTACTGGAGTCCACATTAGTGGCAGCAACTCACATCACTGTACCTGTTCTGAGGTCCCTCTGCCTTTGCAGAAAATAGATACTTTTGCCTCGGGAGGTATATCAGCCTTCGACTGTCCCTTGTGCTGCAGGTAGGCTGCGCTTGCCCTCGAATTTCAGAAAAGCGTTTGGCGATGCCCTACGTTCAGGTCGCGACGTCCTTCTCCAGATGGAACTCGAAGGCCGCACCGCGCCAACGGCATTACACCTCCCCAAGAAACACTCACTCGTAGACTGGATCATGGTTCCACTTCGACTCCTCGCCCGGTACATCGGTCCGCTACGATGAATCGCCGGTATTCCGGAACCCATGTATACGAGCTTTACACAGCCACTTCATCAACCAACGGTATTCGGGACTTCTTTTGACAGCGAATCGGCTTGGATAGCGAGTGTGCGCTCGCAGCCCAAAAACCTTCTATGCTAGTATGTTATGTGAAAGCGTTCTCATACAGCCTCTCCGCCTCGTTCAGTCTCGATCCGTTTCGGATATTGATCTCACAATCAAATGTCAGAGGTCCACCGCGCGACACGATCAACCCCCGATTGACAAGAGTTATTGATTCTGCGAAACAGAGCACTTGGTGCATACTCAATGGACATCCAATCTTCATTTTATGCGACTTTTGAGTCACAATTCTACCGCCATGCCCTTATTACTGCTAGCTCTTTTCAAGTGGCTCCCTGCCTGCGCTAGGATGATACTCGTTTCGAAGATGCATCTTTACCCAGTATCAGTTTGCGGCAGTTGCTCTGACGTGTTGATCCTCAACTCTAATCTTGCGCGAAGACTCGTGATATGGCTACTGGCCTTTATGACTCTCAGATGCGACCCAGTGGCAACATGGGGGCTTTAATGCCTGTGGCCTTGACGCCTCGATGATAGTCTTGGGCGACGCTCCGTAACCCGACGGCAACAAGTAGAGCTGATATGAAAATTGTCAGTGGATGCAAGCGTGCATCTCTGGTATGAGTAAGCCAGAACGTCACAGCTCAACATGCATGGCCTTCGCATGCGGATTCGTCGTTTTCGTCGAAATCTCTTCGTTCTCTGCTGAATATCGATGTGGCATTTCTCACGCCTTGTTCTTTGACCAAACCAATCCTCCAGCGTGGGCACCAGTACCCTGCTCAACGTACTTGCAGGTCGTGAAGCTCTCCCACAGATCGGTAAAGAAGTTGCTCTTCTGCTGAATGTAACGTTCACCGAGTAGAGGTGCAATGGCCAATGTTGCCTCCTCGGCGTGGTAAAAGGGGATGCGCCTGTTTAGCATTAGTGGTGCTGATCATACATATTCAATCAAGGAAGATATCGGGCTGCAGCTTGAACATTTCGAAATTGGAATGAACTTACGGGAACATGTGGTGCACGACGTGGTACTCGATGATGCCGTGGAAGATGTGACGACCGATGAAGCCGAATTCGCGGTCGACAGTCGAAGCAGCGCCCTTGATGAAAGTCCAATCCTCGGCTTCGTAATGCGGCGCCTCCGGATGTGTGTGGTGAAGGTATGTAATAGCAACTACAACATGTTAGCTCCAACGTCCTGTATTATCGAAATGAGAGATTCCTACCGATCCAGTGGTTCATCCACAAGTAAGGCAGACCGTATGCCAGCAGAACAGTCCAGCCTCCAACGCTCTTCGAGGCCAGGTACAGCGCACCCATAGTAATGGCAAGTCCAAGGTTGCTCAGCGCGACGAACGGTGCCTCAGAAGGAGTGAAGACGTGGGCCGTGGGATTAAGATGACTCTGCTTGTAGGAAGATGAAGTGAAGCGATCACTCTGGGTCAAACTCTTCATGCCCGCACCAGCGTTCATGAAGATGTACGCTGGCCAGCCAAAAAACTGGTGGAAGAGCAGCGCAGCAAAGGTGACAACCGGTGTGTCCGCAGCTGCGTGATCCATAATCTTTTCCAATATGGTCGGCTCAGTCTTCCTGCCCTCGACTTCGGACTTGCGGTGCGGCACAAAAACGGTGTCCTTCTCCATGTGGTTGTGGTAGCGGTGGTGACGTGCGTGGCTAAACTTCCAGCTGAAGAAGGGGACCATCAACATGCTGTGCAAGAACCAGCCAGTTATCGCGTTGACGGTGAGGTTTGCAGAAAAAGAGTCATGGCCGCAGTCGTGCGCAAGAATCCAGAGACCAGTGAAGAAACAGCCTTGAACGAAGCTGTAGAGGGCCCATAGCGGAACAGTGACGAACAAAGGCGCATCGAGTCCGGAAAGCCAGACGGCAGAGTAAAAGAGCGAGCTCACGATGATGGAATCGCGGACAACGTAGGAGAAAGAGCGAATCATGGAGCGTTCGAAGCATTTCGCTGGGATCGCATCTTTCAGGGTCTTAACGTCAGGAAGCGGCTTGACGTCGGCCACCGCAGTGAGCCTAGTCTTGACTGGAGGCACCTGAACCCGAGAAGTTGTCGTGATCATTGTCAAAAGAGAAAGATGGAAAGATGAACGCCCAAACATGCCGCCAGATGCTCAACTTTTGTACCAAACGACCCCAGGCAGGAGGCGAAAAAATCTGCCCCTTGATACAACCCAGCCTAAGCTCAAACGACCCGAGATACGTTTCAACATTGCAAAGATGGCCGTGCGCAAAAGACACCGCCTTTCTTGTGTCGTGTCGATGGCAGAAATAGTGGGTCTCGAACTGAAATTTCGATGTCGGCGCACAGTCCGCCTTGGCTGTTCAGGGACGAAAACGTGCGGTGAGTGAGCTTGGTACGAGTCAGGATGGCCGGTAAATGTCAAAAGCACGCGACCGAAGGCGCGGAGTATCTGTATTCGCAAGTCATCGAGTTTGAAGGTGCTTTATGAAAGGTGTCGCAAGATCTGTATTGTAACGACTCGTATTTCCAAGATGTCAGGGTCCAAGAGATGAGCCGCAAGGTAGCCGCATCGGGGTCAGATAACACGAAGTACCCGTGGGCCCTGAAGATCTACTACGGGGCTCGGCAGTTCCAGGACGGCCCAGGCATCGGAGGTGTAGCCTATTTGGGGTTTCTATACCGACTGCAAGGCTGTTAAACGTCGTGCTGCAAAAGAACAAAGACGCGTCAAACAGGCCTCCTCGTAGAGCATCACAGCATCTCCCAACCCGCAATCTGACAACATGTGTACTTTATAACTGGTAACATGTTGAGATTGAGCAGCTACTGCTGCTCGCTCTCACACAATCGAAGTTCGTGTTGCAGAAAGTCAGTGTCTGGTACTGCACCTCGCTTGGACCGCCGGCCGGATCAGCCCTGACCGACGCACAATTCGGCAGAATCGTAATTGGCGATGCCCATTTTGACCTGAACCTGTACACAAACACAACGTCGGTACAAGTGTCGCTAGAAGTCAACCATCTTGCAAGAA
Source organism: Macroventuria anomochaeta (assembly GCF_010093625.1). Taxonomy (NCBI): domain Eukaryota; kingdom Fungi; phylum Ascomycota; class Dothideomycetes; order Pleosporales; family Didymellaceae; genus Macroventuria; species Macroventuria anomochaeta. The sequence continues at coordinate 516,737 of NW_022985384.1, read as the reverse complement.
GCTGCATCGCTTGCTAGACCTGTGGATACGTTTGTCGAGGGAAGATGCTAAGCTCGGCAGATGCACAGGGTTCAGTGTCTGTGTCAGGGCTTACGCTCGGGTTTGATTGGCTGCAGCAAGATCAATGAGTCGTCTATTCATCCTCGTCCTGCCTCTTTCCTGCGACACCCATCACTTGCACGCTAAACCCGACATATGTTCTACTCCACACGACGATCGTTTTCCAGGATCGTATTTATGAGACGTTCCTTGATCCGATACGTTCCCACTCTTGCATACTTGTTTTCCTTGACCTTATTGACAATGAGCTCTCGATGGATGTACTCTTCTGTCGTTCCAGGCTATGAGTTCTATGATGGGCAATGCCCATGCCGTAAACTGAGACGCTTGTGCAGAACCGCGTAGTGATTCTTCTTCGTTGTCCAAGTACACTTGCCCCAGATGGTTAAAGCGTTGTTGTCGGTTGCGGGACCAGCGCGCGACGGGTCGTCCAAGGCTCTGTGTGTATATAAAGCCGTTCTCTGTTTCAACCCAGTTCCAAAGTGCTTGCTAGGCTCAAGCAAGCATGGGGTAAGATGACCAGTAAGTCTCAGCTCTGCATAATGTAGCCGACCATAGACGTTGTTCTCACTGACGGGATCAACATGCGAGCCTGGGACGCTAGCGTACGGATCGCAACAATTGTCGCAGTAAGGGCATTCGCCGTAGGATAGTTCTACTCCTTCATCTCTGCCTGCCCAGCTCCAACTTGGGGCGCGGTAGACGTCAGCTGGCTTGCCTTTGTCCTGCCACGGTAAATTGAACGACAGCTGTTGCTCAAAGTGGCCGGCAATGTATCGATGATCGTAGAACTGTCCAAACCTTTCCGCAATACCAGCTATGGGAAGCAACATGTCTTTGTCGGTGTAAGACAGACCACAGCGCGCATAGTCATAAATCATCTTCTGCCACGCGATTCATACGGCAGTGTTCATCTCTGGACGGAGTTTCAGCCCGAGATTGCCATCAGGTGGCACATCGCCGAGGTCAAAGGGCCACCGCACAACACTGTCATATTGCGGATGTTGTGCAACGGCGTGCTGCGCCTGCCACATCTGCTGCTTCCTTGTTGCGGTATCAGTCGGCCCTTACGAGACCCGATTACCCTTGCTTAGACTGTTCTGTACTAGCACGTTCCAGGGCCAGTGTATATCGTCATCTCCTGGCTAGATAGCAACTCAGCGCAGTATTCCATCGATCCGATAGTCCTACGTTATCGTTCACCGTAGCTATCAGTGTACTACAGCGGCTCACGCCGCCACACTTGTCAATATCACGATCACCCACTTGGTCAGCATCAGCGACTTGCGTCTGTCCATTGCGACCAGGTCGACGGGCGGTAAGCTATTGCACGAGTTTGGATGTCTTCATTTTCACCATCAACTGTCTTGTCATCGTCGTTGTCATCTGCGGAGGGATCTACAACAGAGTCAACCTCCAACTCACCGTACCAATCGGGAGGATGTGTGTGAAGCGTACGGAATTCATCGTAGGCATCCTCAAATGTGTCTGCATCAAAACCTTCCACATGTTTGAGATCGTTGATATCACGGAAGGCGTGGTTAAACATCGTCTTGACACGCGAGAAGTCCTCCCGGTTGCGTAAACTGGAATACTTGGGGAAGAACTTAAGGAATTTGTGACACTAATAGCTACGGTAAACGATAACGTAGGACTATCGGGTCGATACATACTGCGCTGAGTTGCTATCTAGCTAGGGGATGATGACTACATACCTGGCCAGTAACACTAGACTAAGGTAGTCTGTCAGAGGTATAGTCAGACCTTGTATGGACCAATCTATACCGCAACATATACTAACAAGTGTATGGTGATGACCAAGTGCCTAAGGCAAAAACTTACTCGGTATCTTTGTATCTAACGCGCGAAAGCACTCGACCCAAAGCTCTGCACTGACAGACTTTTGACTCGGATCACTAGCAAGCGCTCCGTAACCATGGTCGAACTGCACTACTTCCACGTCTTCGAACCCTGCGTCTTTCAGCAGATCGGGCAGTTTATATGCAATATCGATGTTCATGCCGAACTCCGCGGTCGCCCACTGTTGCAAAGCAATCTGCTTCTGAAGTTGTGGTCGGGGGCTCGGGTGCAGATTGGTTTCGGAAATGAACTCGATTTCGACGAGATGTAGGTATTCGCCCGGCATCAGGATAGCCATATAATTGTTGATGGCGTTGGACCAGTCTGCATTCTCCAAGCTCCGCACGAGGAGGCACTGGTGGATTACGTCAAAGGTGTTATCCCAAGAGGCGGGAAAGGGTTTCGTGATATTGTGGGAGTGCAGTGTGATGCCAGAAGCCTCTTACGCTTCAAGAGGAGGGAAGAGTGCAGAGTCAATGTCAACGCTGACAAGCTCTAGTTGACGTTTTGGAAGTTGTTCACGCAGGCCACGCAGCTACGCCCTTATACTGTCTCGAGTTAGCAAAGGGACATATAAGTTGGCAATTAAAAATCTCTGTCATGTCAAGAAAGACTTACTTACCATCCGCACATCCAGTATCGAGCACCTTTAGCGAGTTGCTTCCCGCAGTAACGACCGATGCTAACAAGAGTCCATCTGTAGTCGTTGCCAACAAATCGTGCTGTTTCGTCAAGCGCTCAATCTCGCTGGCATGGTGAGGTAGCATACACACCCCCTCTGAGCCGAGAAAGCCAACTGACTCTCCTTTTGTCTCGGTGACTGTCGACATAGTTTCGTTGGAACTAGGGTGGGTTCAAAGCAGGATGTCAGTGAATGATTAGTCGATGTTGTCCGGAACCATCACGATACAAGCTAGTAATATCACATTGCGTTACAATCTGTGTTCCATTGGCGCTCGTCTTTGTGAACATGACCGGTATCCACAAATCAGGCTGCTGATTCACCATCGGAGCAGTTTGGTCATTGTGCTTGTCGGATTGGTGGTTATGCTTGGCACAACTCGGCTAGTCGACACTCCCGTTTGTGCGTCGGAGTTGCGTGGACAATCGCCCCTAGGAGCGATCCGGTCAGTACATTCCTCAAGACGCAAGTCCGACGCAGGCTTTGTGCCCTTTCTCTTCGTACTGCTTCTCTTGTAAGATCTTAGGCCCAACTTCTTCCAACCTACTTTCTTGACCTAGAACGAACCAAATACACTGGCAGAACACGACTCTGTTCTATTCGTTACCATCAGCTTATCTGTCAAATCTACAGTTGTGATATCAGCACTATAAATCTTCTTCTGCAAGCCACACACTTACGCAGAGTCTGGTTTAGCAGAGCTCTACCCTGTCCCAACGTTCCCCGGCTTCGGTCTTCACGCCCGCATGCCATTCAGACCTCGTTCAATTTGGCAAATTCTCAAGGGTGCAAGTTGCTACGCTGCTTAGATTCAGCATCTAGCCCGTTCCTCCGTCGCAGTCAGCTCTCATCAGGGAAATATTTGTGTTCTTTCACCCCCTGCTTTGCAGTTCTCCCGTACATTTCCAGCCAACCTTATCGACACCTTCAATATGACTGCCAATAATTGTTTCACTTTCGCAGGCCAGCCGAATCTGAACTTTGGTCAGATGTTCGAGCCCCAGTACCGTTTCAAGGCCGGCGAAACGACGAGATCATGGAACAGCGACAAGAACGCAGCGAGACGTCAGTTCCAGCCGCGGCCTGGTGTCTACCGGGCACGCGAATTAATCGCTGGGTTCGGCCCTTGTAAGTAGACGTCTTGAGAGTCGCACTCACGTGTTTCCACTGACACAACACCTTCCCGATTAGTGATCGACACATGCATACACCGGGTGGGACGGGACCGGCCCGAAGCGACGCGCGATGTGCTGCTCGACGGCCTGGCTGCCATTTTAGCCACATCGGGGCGAGAATCTAGCCTCTCATTGCGGCACGGGGCACATTCTGAGATGGCTGACCAGGCTGACACAATCAGTGCGGCTCTTGTCGGCTATGTGCGCGAGTCCCTGGATTACGAGAATGCGAACCCCAAGTTCAGCATGACAAGCCACTGTGATGGTCACTTATGGACGCAGGAGGTGGTGGGAGAGTTGATGGGTTCGCGGGGCGACTCGGTAGTCATGCAGCTGTACAACGAATGGTCGCACCGCATCGTGCTATTGCGAAACGCCCTTATGCCATTTGAAAATTGGGATGAGGTCCCTATCGTTATCGTGGCGGAAGGATCTCAGGGCATGCGCATACTTGAGACGCCCTCTGACTCCTTCATTAGACATGTCCTCTCTGGTCGTCTTCCGCAGAAGGCCGTTGTAGACATGGCAAAGGCTTTGACGGCGCCTAGTTTACCATCTGGCGGCTTCGGATTCCAGTACTCACAGGGTGTCGTCTTGCCAGCATTCCTGAACGGTTCCTCTTCGCGTAGCCTACTACGCTACTATCCAGCCCGAGAGACTGCCTCAGCGTCTGAAGTCTTGTTCGACTACGAATACGCGTTGTACGACAATGCTGAGAAGAGCGAATTACCTCCGGAGACCGCCAAGCTGTCGCAGGGTACAGCTGAGTCTGCCACAGATGTGTCCAAACTCAAGAGTCGCACCATTGCAGGCACTGACGGCTCCAGAGCTCATCTCCGGATCGAATTGGAACTGCGAGGCCATCTTGAGGCAGTATTCCCTGTTTGTCTGGGTCAGATCGCTCGTGGTTGGCGTTATGCAAGCCGGGTTCCTAGGAGCAACGGTCACTACCCGGCAGACCCAGGACATACACTGTTTCACAGGGTGGACGACGCCCTCGCCTTACCAGGTCTGGTATTCTCAGCTTTGGCATCGGAGCAGCACGATGACACCCTCCATGTTTTTCCTATCTCCGACCCTTTACTTGGCCTCGCGCTGTTTGGGAAGCTCTACCCGGGCAACGTCGTGTCGTTGAGCGGTGTTGACGACTTTGCCAGCACCTTGCAAGCAGGTAGAGGTTTCGGGACGAAGTTCGTTCATTGGCAGAGGACCTAGGAGATTCTGACATAGTTATTATTGATCGTGTGTCGTGTTATCTTGGTGTTGAGGTTCGTGTACTCATTCTAGTTCCTACCACGCTGTGCTCAGGAGCGCCAATGAGTTATTCGTAGTTCAACACCTTGCGAGAAATGAAACACAATATTGAGTGCCCAAATTCACTATGCTGTCTTGACGTGAAAACGAATGATGACACCTCCAGAACCTACAAAGCATCACAAGGCCGGTATGCCGGAGAGATTGTCTAAGACTAAAGAACCAATCACCATCATCGTGAAAGTGTCCGCATCGTTGGGTATGCTCGTGTAATCCTGCTGTACCATTCTGCCAGTCAAGTGTCTTCGTGGCTGTTTGCTTCGTACAAATAGCCATTGCTGTTCCTGATTGGCTTCCCATAGCGGCGCAGCAGCGGGTAAGGGCATGTCGAGAACTAGATCATCATCCAGTGCCTCATAAAAGAAAGGATTTTGCTTCTGCAAGCGGGTGGATATAACGTTGATAATTTGAACGAGGAATATAGTGCGGCGAAGTGTTTCGATAAAAGCCCAATGCGTCCAGTCGTTGGCGGAGTCATCGACAAGGTCTTGCCGATGCCTTTGTGCAAATTTTCGGATCATCTGATGTGGTTGCTTGTTAGCCATCGGTCGTCAGAAAAATGTCAGAGGCACCATTTCATGCGTTTACCTTCAGAAGAAATGTATGGTGTAGCTCGGCACTCCGAACTTGTTCTGTTGTGTCACTGAAGAAGCCGAGGACCTGAAAGACGATCGTAGCATGGAGGGTCGCTAGCATGTCAATGTCGGATCTGCAAGAGTGCTGTAGAGTGGTGGGAATGTCAGCCGTGCTAAGCTGCTGAAGGTATACGTAGGATTTCTTACAAAAGATTCAATCAGGCTATCACGTTCTTTATTGATCATGTCATAGACGAAGCTACGACCGCTGGGCATGGCGTTGCTGTACGCCTGAATGCAAATCATGGCCCGGGCGATGGGCTCTTTTACGTCTCCCTTGTTGCAGTGATATATCTGGTCGTGGATAAAGGGTGGGGTAGGAGGGAGTTGAGAGGTCATCATGGGTAGATAGCTCATGACAAGGCTGACCATATTCTCGGCCGAAATGGCAGGAGCACGGTTCGTGGATGACGGAGACCACTGAAGACGCTGGTCTGGCTCTCTGGTATCCAAGACAGACTGATGTGTACTGTCGAGTCCGTCGATGCTGGGATTATTCGTTTGAAGCCCGCTGCCCCAAAGCGCTGCAAAGCTCACGTTTCCATTATCTAGTGAAGCTCCCAACCATTCGTCTCCGGTTGTCGACAACATCTGGAAGGCCATGTTTTCGACGGAAGGATGGCTACCGCTGCTACCGCCAGCTTGGTTGATATCCAGGTTCCAGTTGGGAGTAGTGTGCTGCGTCTCCGCGATGGTAACGGCTTGCGGGTGGGCCGATGAAAATGCAGCGGTCATGTTAAGGTACTCACTGCCCACCATTTCTGGCAGGCCGCCATGGTCACGATCTTCTGCTTGCGGCACGGAGGCGGGGAATGCTTCTGGGGTGATGTCTCTGTGGCCGTCGGCAGAACTGTCTGCCGCGTCCCCAACGTATTTGCAGATGATGCCGCGGTTCGAGCAGCGGCGACATGACGGCTGGCCCTGATCGCAACCTAGCTTCGACACGGCGCACGCTACACAAGACCGTTGTTTGGAACGCTTGGGCTTGGCAAAAGTTTGTGCGCAGCGCCGTTTGTGACGGTCGCATAGATCTCCTGGCGGTTACGTTAGCCCAGGTCATGTGATGTGCGCCACTGGGGCGTTGGAGGTGTATCCACACGTCGCTCATAGAGTTTCCCGCAGATGCCACACTGATGACCGTCGCTTGGGTCAGTTAATCCGCGTCTCCGACTTGCGACATGTGCTCGCGACATGTTGTATCGTAAAGCAAGCAGCGAGGCTTCTCCAACCGACAGGCGGACAAGGGCAACTAGCTACCGTGTCTGTGCGCGCAATGCGCGGATTCGCGCAATGCGCCGAGACGCTTTATGCACCCATACTTCACAACACCACAACTCAACGCCACAATGACGCTAGAGGAAGCCATTAAAGAGATAGATGCTATGATGCCATGCAAAAACATCCCTTGGACGCAATTATCCATAAAGCATGGTGTTGTGCGCTCTACGTTGATGCGCAAGTACCGAGGAGAAACGTGATCGTGTGAAGAGCAGGCAATTGCACAACAAAAGCTCACTCCACAACAAGAGGACAAGCTTGTCAAGTATATAGAGGAGCTTACAGCCCGATGTCTACCTCCTACAAGGGAAATGATAGCAAATTTTGCGTCATCAATAGCCACAGAGCCAGTCAGCGAGAGCTGGGTTACCTGCTTCATCAACAACCACTCAATCCATCTCATCTCTCAATACTCAACGGGTATGGACAGCAATTGCCACAACGCCGATTCGTATACCAAGTACAAGCTCTATTTTGACCTGTTGCAGTCCAAAATTGCCCAATACAACGTCAACGCTGAGCACACATACAATATGGATGAGAAGGGCTTCATGATCGGAGTCACCACAAGGACCAAACACGTCTTCAGTAGACGTATGTGGGAGAAGAAGGAGGTTACAGCAACTACTCAAGATGGTAATCATGCCTGGGTGACGCTTATAGCATGTGTGTGTGGGGATGGATTGGCACTGCCACCAGGCCTCCTATACGAGTCTACCAACAACACTATACAGTCAAGCTGGGTGGAGGAAATCAAGCCAGGAGTACACTCTGTCTTTGTTTCCTCGTCACCTTCAGGCTGGACAAACAACGAGGTAGCCCTCGCTTGGCTCAGACAGGTGTTTGATCGCTACACCAAGAAGAAAGCATGAAGAAAGTACCGCCTATTGATACTGGATGGCCATGGATCTCACGTCACGATGGATTTCATCAACTACTGCAATCAGAACAGGATACTCCTGGCTATACTTCCTCCTCATTCAACCCACACGCTCCAGCCACTCGATGTGGTGATGTTCAAGCCTCTCTTGACAGCATACTCAAAGGAGCTCACAACACACCTTCACCATGGCCAAGGACTGTCGGTTATCAAGAAGAGCGACTTCTTCCACCTGTTCTGGAAGGCGTGGACAAGTACGTTTACTCAGGGGCTGATACTCAGGTCCTTTGAGGCAACGGGTATAGCACCCCTTCAACCCAACGTCATCCTCAAGCGATTTGCTAAGCCTACCCCTGAGGGCTCCGATAGCAACAAAAGCTCTTCTTCAGTCTATAGCGGCAAGGATTGGCTCAAAACAGAGACTCTGTTGCGCAAAGTAGCCAAAGACAAAGGCAGTGAAGACCTGAAAAAGATCAGGCGCTCACTCCACCACATCTCAGTTCAAAACTCAGTCCTCCACCACGAGATTACAGGCCTCAGAGAGGTTCTTAAGACTCAAAAGAAGCACAAGAAGAAGAGCAAGCCTCTTGAGCTTCAGCATCACAAGGACTACCACGGTGGAGCCGAGTTTTACTCTCCTAGTAGAGTAGAGAAAGCACGTGCACGTGAGAGGGCAAAACAACAAGAGCAGAAGGCAGAGGAGCTCAAAAAAGCAGAGATGGCTGAACTGAGGCACACCAATAAGCTGTACAAGGAGAAGATTGCACAGGAGAGGCGTGAGCAGAAGTTGAAGGAGAAGGAAGAGCGTGACCGGCTGAAGGCTGAGAAGGCTAAGGAAGTTGCCAAACGCAAGGCTGAAAAAGAGCGTCAACAGGGGGAGCGCAACACCAAAAAACCTATACAATTGTCCCAAAGAGGCAAGCGCAAGGCCTCAGAGGTTGCAGCACCCAGGAAGAAGCAGAATCGTGGTAGTGCAGCTGCCCGTAGTCATGCTGCTGCCACGCCTTGCTCCCCATCCCCTCCAGCAAAATACAACAGCTGCGGCCACCCAATCAGAGCGCCACAAAAGTTTGAGTGAGAAACTTGTTCATATAGGTCTATAGACTACTCCGCCAGAAAATCTCATGATAATAACCATTGTGTGTGGCTCTACAGCCTCAATTTTGGATTGACGATTTTGGTGTTTTGGCGCATTGCGCAAATCCGGGCATTGCGCGCACAGACACGGTACTGTGTCTGTGCGCACAACGATCATGTTGGTACAACGACCAGGCAACAACAATAGTCACATTTTGACACGTCAACTACACCACAACCATGCCTGGAATTCATGATGCACTTATGCAGATTTGTCAATTAAAGCC
>NW_022985384.1:505468-507179 GCF_010093625.1 Macroventuria anomochaeta | reverse complement strand
CAGGCAACAACAATAGTCACATTTTGACACGTCAACTACACCACAACCATGCCTGGAATTCATGATGCACTTATGCAGATTTGTCAATTAAAGCCTGGCGAAAATTTTACATATACAGAAATTGCATCGTGTTAATCGCGTAACGTTGTCACGGCACCACCAAGGTGTGCAGCAATCCCGGGAAGATGCCAACACAGATTGCCAGTTACTCCACCCACAACAGGAGTTGTACCTTGTGAAGTATATTGAAGAGCTTACAGATCGTCACCTACCTCCTATGCGTCAAATGGTAGCAAAGTTTGCCTTTGCGCTTGCTCACAACGAGGTTTCCAAGAGCTGGATTACTGACTTCCTTCACCGGCACTCTGATCGAATATCATCACAATGGACCACAAGTATGGATGCGCAGCGGCACGCTGCCGATTCTCTCGAAAAGTACACCAAGTACTTTGATATTCTGCAGCAGAAGATCACCCAATACAACATCGAGCCACGGCACACATACAATATGGATGAGAAAGGCTTTGCAATTGGCCTGACAGGCAAGAGCAAGCGGATCTTCTCTAAGCAAACATGGCAACAAGGGAGGAGTAGAGAATCACTCCAAGATGGCAATCGTGAGTGGGTAACATTACTTGCAAGCGTGTGTGCAGATGGGTCAACTCTGCCACCAGGCCTCATATACCAGAGTAAAGCTCAAGCCCTACAATCAAACTGGGTGGCGGATATTGAGCCAGGAAAACACTCAGTATTTGTAGCGGCATCACCTACAGGTTGGACCAACAATGAGATGGGTGTTGCCTGGCTTGAGCAGGTCTTTGATTGCTACACTAAGGCAAAAGCTCAAAACTCATGGCGATTGCTCATTGTCGATGGCCACGGCTCACATATAACAATGGCCTTTATCAACTACTGCAAACGCCACAGGATTCTGCTCTGTATCTATCCCCCACACAGTACCCACACGCTGCAGCCGCTCGATGTGAGTGTTACGATCCATGAACAACTCGCAATATCTGTTATACGAACCGAGATTGTACGAAAAGGACTGCAGTGGATACAACGTGGATCCTGTACACAAACGATTGTCACGGACCCATATACCAACCCACTTGCAGAGGACCCACGTTGACAACAGGACACCGAGGACCGAGTATTGAGGTCACGTTGACAACGCTCGATTGGACCAAGTATCAAGTCACTGACAATACTCGATATGAGCAGTACAATCAATCCTCCTGTCAAGTATATAAGCAAGTAGACACGCTGCCCTTATGGCATCGTGTTTGACCTCGTCAATCAACTTTGTTATTGGAATCTCACCTGCTCTTGAGCCAGACAGTATACTCTGTACTACTCATTGCAACCAGTCGCCATGGTCTTTGACTAGACGACTACCCCCTGATTATCACGGCAATTTATCACGGCAATTTATCACGGCAATTTATCACGGCGATTATCACGGCGATTATCACGGCGATTTATGACGGTCAAACCTCTGCCGCTCCAAGCTCGCTCAGTGATAACCAACCCCCGACGGCTTTCTGTACCTCTGCTCATCCCAGAGAACCAATCGAATAGTGTCTACAAGCTTTGCTTAAGACACGACTTCAACAGTGAGCTGTTTCTCACCTCTGGCAGCAAACTACTCCAATGCAGTTACTACACACCTTCACAACGCCCAAGGCTTCTCCACAGTCAGGAAACCTGA